>NC_052944.1:7474530-7774530 GCF_013358895.1 Oreochromis aureus
TTTAAACTTGTGACTCTAAAATAAAGATTTTGTGGAAATATTACTAAGGATTTTTCTCTCTTTTGTCTGCTTGTAAGATCTGTTTCACGAATTCCCATGGCCCTCAAATTTAAGCAGAGACAAAATTCTGTTTTAGCCTAATCCAAATATTGTGTAGATGTTAATGGCTTTTATACTACCCCTATCTGTATGTAATCTCTCCCTATTGCACTTACTGCTCTTGCATTTCTGATTAGATGCAAATTGTATTTCGTTACCCTGTATTTATACATGTGTAATGACAATAAAGTTGAATCCTTGAATCCTAATCCTAAAGGTCAGAGCTTAGTAAATAGGAAAGTTGGTTGTTTTGCTATTGTGATAGACTGTTAACACTGAGGTCTTTTGTCACATCCTGAGATGTGTAACCATGCCAAAGTTCAACAAAAGAAAATACAATGTAGTGTTTCTCATGTTTACACATTTCTCTTTGGATCAGGTAATTATTATAAACAGCTGATGGCAGTCAGGTGTCATTAAAGCTTAGCAACAGAAGAGGACATAGCAAGATGACATATTTATAACCACTGCTGTCAAAGCTTTATTTGAGGAAAATTTAATAGAATCCCATTGAAAAAGTGTATGAATACAGAGTTTTATATCTCAGGGTAAGGTCTTTGGCTAGTCCATTGAGCTCCAGTCTTTTGAGAAGTATTAGTAGTAGGGTCGACTTAAAAAGGAAATATATAGAAAAATATAGACATAAGACAATATTAAGGACAGGGCTATGAAGATGTCAGTGTTTGAGCTTGAAGAGCATCATAGGCATAGGAACACAGAATGTTAGAATACTGATGAAGAAAAGATGTGGGTTTGAATCTCAGGTTACTATGAATAAAAATTAAAGTCAATCAAAAATTTCAAAGTTAAATCCATTAAAAGTAATTTCGATTATTTCAGATTTTCTTTCAATTCAAGTTCAGATTACCAGTGACATTAGCTTTGAGGAAAAAACAGCTGAAGTTAAGTTTATCTATTGCAGTGAGTCTATCAATTTGGCAGAGTGGATTGCAGCCAGGTGATGTTGTGGCGAGGATTTGGGGCCACAGGGGCCTGTGGACCACCTTGAAGTTAAAGGGCTGCAAAGCCAGATACCACCGGGTGATCCGGGTGTTGGCATCCTTCATACGGTGGAGCCACTGCAGCTGGGCATGGTCCGAGCAGAGGTTGAATGAGCACCCCAGGAGATAATAGCGAAGGGAGTCGACCGCCCACCGGATAGCCACGCACTCCTTCTCCACAGTGCTGTACCGTCTCTCACGCTCTGACAGCTTCCGGGTAATGTAGAGCATGGGCCGGTCGACCCCCCTTACCTGCTGGGACAAAATGGGCCCCAGCCCTCTGTTTGAGGCGTCAGTCTGCAGAACAAAAGGGAGGGAAAAGTCAGGAGTGTGGAGCAGCGGCTCTCCACAAAGAACTTTCTTCACCTGCACAAATGCTTCCTGGCACGGCCCCGTCCACTGGACCAGATCCAGAGCACCCTTGCAGGTGAGATCGGTCAAGGGGCTGGTCAGCTCAGCAAACCCCGGCACGAAACGGCGGTAGTAACCTGCCAGCCCCAGGAACCATCTCACCTCCTTTTTCGTCTTGGGGCACGGGCAGGATGCAATAGCCGCCGTCTTCCTGTGGACACACCTGCCCGCCCCCCCAAGTGGTACCCCAGATACTGTACCTCCCTCCGTCCAACTGCACACTTCTTTGGGTTGGCCGTGAGCCCCGCCTGCCTCAGGGACGATAGGACCGCGGCCACCCGCTGCAAACGCTGCGCCCAGGTGTCACTATGGATGATATCACGTCATCCAGGTAGGCGGCAGCATATGCAGCGTGCGGACGCAACACCCGGTCCATGAGACGCTGGAAGGTGGCTGGAGCTTTGAACAAGCCGAACGGAAGCGTAACAAACTGGTACAAACCGTACGGAGTGGAGAAGGCCGTTTTTTCCTTGGACTCTGCTGATGTGTTCTCCCCCCTGCCCGGCCGTACATCTCTCATAGAGCACCATGTTGAAACGCAGCCTGGCGTGACGGTGCGTTCACGGCCCTACAGACTTCCTGAACACAAAAGGCAAATTGTTCAGGAAGAATTAGCTAAAATGCTGAAAATGGGATTAATAGAAGAGTCACACAGTGCCTGGTGTAGCCCCATTGTTCTCGTGGTGAAGAAGGATGGGTCTATGCGGTTCTGTGTGGACTATCGCAAGGTGAATGAGGTGTCACAGTTTGATGCTTATCCCATGCCCTGGGTCGATGAGCTCCTGGACCGGTTAGGCATGGCCCGTTTTTTCACGACACTGGATTTAAGCAAGGGCTACTGGCAGATTCCCTTGTCTGCAAAGCACTGTTGCAAGGCAGCAACATCTGCTCTCTGGGCCTGTGTGAGACGGTAATCACAATGGAGGGAGGCGGAAATGATGGAATTTGGCACCTCCGGCCCCAACTCATCTCTCTCCTTAACCAGGCTCACCAGAGAAGCGGTCTCAACCTCCCTCCATGCTTTCAGGAGGTTGAGGTGATAAATTTGCGTGGCCCCTCCCCTGTCCGACTGTGCAACCTCATAGTTAACGTCCCCCACTTGCCATGTGACCACGAAGGGTCCTTGCCACTTGGCAAGCAACTTTGAACTAGAGGAAGGGTGTAAAACAAGGACTTTGTCTCCCGGTGAAAATTGCCTGAGTTTAGCCCCTCTGTAATACAGGTGTTGCTGACGCTGCTGGGCCTGGAGCAAATTCTTTCGTGATAACCTCCCCAAAGTGTGGAGTTTCGCTCTCAGGTCCAACGAGTACTGAATCTCATTCTTGGTGGGGCTCGGACCATCCTCCCAGCTTTCTTTAATCAGGTCAAGCACCCTACGCGGCTTCCTGCTGAACAGCAGTTCAAAGGGAGAAAATCCCGTGGAGGCCTGGGGCACGTCCAACACTGCAAATAACAGAGGGTCTAACCAACGATCCTAATTGCGTTCATCCTCGTGAATGAACTTACGAATCATGGACTTCAAAGTCTTATTCAGTCGCTCCACCAGCCCGTCAGTCTGAGGTTGGTAGACGCTGGTCCGAATAGCTTTAATGCCCAACAATTCATACAGTTCCCGCAGTGTGCGAGACATGAACCTGGTCAGTCAGTATCTCCTTCGGGATACCGACTCGGGAGATGACCTGAAACAGTGCCTGTGTCACGCTATTTGCAGAGATGGTGCGCAGCGGTACTGCTTCCGGGTATCGCGTTGCATAATCAACCAGAACTAATACAAAGCGACGGGACCTCCATTAGAGGGAGCGGGCACAAAGGCGCTTTTGGAATGGCCGGCTGATTAACAAGTTGGCATTCCGGGCAGGATGCGCACCAGCGGCGCACATTCGCATGGATGCCGGGCCAATAAAATCGCTCCAGAGTTTTGTCATATCCCATATGCCCTGCCATGGGGTTATAATGAGGCCTTGTGGCACCAACAACTGGGTATGCGTCTCCTCCGTGCAAGCGTCACGACTCACTCGATCTTTTAATAACATGAAGCGCAGGTATGTCCGCACGGCTTCAGGGCGCACCACGTGAACATCAATCTCAATCACTTGGTCAAAGGCTGAGCATAGGGTGTCATCACGAGACTGCTCCAGTGGGAAATCTCCCGTGGGGGCAATTTCCGGAGCCGGCGGGTCCTAACTTGAAGGGCCCCTCCCCAGAGTCAGTGTCGGATGACCCCGCGTCACCACTGAATGCCACGCAGACACTACACACTACTAATGGTCGTGATCGCATCCCCGTGTATTGCCAGCTGATGAAACCCCGGCCAATTTGTGCCCAAGACAAGGGGATGCGACAGACGCGGGCTAACTGCAGGCTTAACTCTATGCATTTTGCCCCTATATTTTAACAACAGTGGCACTATGGGATACTTGTGCACATCACCATGAACACACTTCACCTCCACCCACTCAGCCTCCAGCAATGCCCCGTGGCGAACCAAGCTTTGGTTCACGAGGGTCTGCGTACAGCCCATGTCCACCAATGCATGGCGTATACCCCCTTGAGTCCTTACCGGAATGCTGTGTGTCCCTCCTGGACCGGGAGAGGGTGCTGGTCACCGGCGACGTGGAACAGCTGCCCCACTTCCTTCAGAGGACAATCCCTCCTCAGGTGCCCCGGCCGCCCGTACTTCCAGCACTCCTGCCGTCTGTGCTGCTCTCCGTGGCTCAGGGGCAGTGCTGGATGTCTCCGATCCCTGGGGAGGCAAGGCGGAAGAAAACAGGTTAGTAGGACTCCACACAGGGGCCCATTTTCCTGGTGCAGTCGCTGGAACCTGTCGCCTCGGTGCTGGCACCGGGGCTTGCTTGCTCGGTGGCCGACTGGCTCCCCCCGGCTCCTCTGCTTTGGCGGCCAGGTGATCCTCCGCCAGCTAACCGCCACCTCCAGGTTGGTTGGTCTATGGCACCGGACCCATCTTGCTGTCTCCGCCAGCAGCCCCTCCACAAACTGCTCCAGCACGACTTTGTCCACCAGCTTGGCTTTTCCTGCTGACTGCCCCAGCTGCAGCCACTGCACCGCCGCGTCGTGGAGTTTGCGAGCCCATGCGAACGGCCGATCCTTCCCAGTCAGCTTGCAGGCACGGAACCACCGGCGAATATCTTCCGGGGTGAGGCCCATCCGGTCCAACACAGCCCAGCTCACGTCAGCGAAGCTGCCCCGCGAGGTCGGCGGCAGGCTCAGGGCTGCCGTTTGAGCCTCCCCCAACAGTAGTGGAATCAGCCGCGGGGACCACTCTGCTTGTGGCCACTGGCATGCCTCCGCCGTCGCACGATCCGGTACATCACTACCGACAGAGGCGGGGACTTTGGTGGCGCAGCGGCCCCAACCCATTGCTCCAGGACCTTGGTCTGTTGGTCTGAGTGTTCCTGGAGCTTCATCAGGTGTTCTCGCTGGGCCACAGCCTGGTCTCGACACATTGTTGCCAGGTCCGCCAGCATCTGTGCTAACAACTGCACAGGCTGAGCGGGTGACGCATTGTGTGTGTCAGACATCCCACTTCCTGGGTTTGGGCACCACTTGTAACGAATGCAATACACACAGTGTTTGAGTTCACAAGTAATGTTTTTATTTGACTGCTCAGCATACAGGAAACAGTCCGTTCTGGTCCAGTGCGCCTCCCGCTCGACTCTGCCGTCACTATATAGACAAACAGAAAGGAAAAACACTGTCATTAACAATCGCCACCACCTGTGGCTCACCTGCCTCCCAGTACCGCCCCCTTGAGCTCACTGCACCACTCCTCTCCTGCAGCTGCGCTAGGGACCACACCCCCGCCACAAAGGTTATCAGTTGAATTTCAAATGAAATTAAATAGATTTTTTTAAAACTTTTTTGCTGAATTCTATAGTATTTATGCATAAATATGTTTGTCTGTGCCTTGTTTAAATCATCACAGCTTTCTTTTTTAAGTTGAACAAAAACACCTGACGTCATTGAGTCAATACGTTTCTCACCATTATAATGGTGATGCACTTGTAATGGGTTATAAGCAAACTTTCTCGAGAAAAACATTTCTTCATTTTGTGAATAATTAGAAAGTTTTAGATCAAACAGCTGCAAATCTCGTTTTCCCACAATGGTGCTTAATTCTATAGTATTCATGCATATGCATATGTTTCTCTGTGTCTTCTTTAAATAATTACAGCTATCTTTATGAAGTTAATAATAATAATGATAATAATAATACATTTTATTTGAAAGCGCCTTTCAGAACACTCAAGGACACTGTACATAGCAGAATAATAAAAGCAACATAAAAGCAAGCAGTTAACCCTGTCTAAGTCTTAGGTGAAACAGCTGCACCTTCGGGATCCCCACACACACACAACAAAGAGGAGACACACCTCTGGTGTAGGCGGCACGAGCAGAGGCAAATCCGGTTGCTCTGGCTGGGGCTGTGCAGGGCTCGCAGCAGGCTCTGGTGACAGGTGTCCCTCACAGGGTCCCCTCCCTCCAGGGGTCCAGAGTAACGTGAGACCTCTAACTCAGTCTCTGAATTAGACCCGGGCAGAATCACAGTCACTGGGGAAACCAGGTTGGTAGCACAAAACAGTCTCAAAAAACACAGACACTTAACAATAGAATAAAACACATTATAGAACAATAATAGACAACAAAGAACAATAAAAAAAACAAAAGTACAAGATAAAATAAACATTAAGTTTATTTGAACAGATGGGTTTTGTGTAGGGATTTAATCTGGGGAAGAGAACCAGTGTTTCTTATATCTGGGGGTAGAGAGTTCCACAGCCTGGGAGCAGAGCTACTGAAAGCTCTGCTTCCCATGGTGGTGAGGTGGAAAGAAGGCACAGCAAGCTGGATAGAAGAAGAAGATCAAAGTGAGTGAGCAGAAGAGGTAGTGCTTAACAGATCAGAAAGGTAAGGAGGAGCAAGGTTATGAAAGGCCTTGAAGGTGAGCAGAAGAAGTTTGTACACTATCCGGAATTTCACAGCGAGCCATTGAAGTTCCTGTACAACAGGGGTGATGTGCTGGTAAGAGGGAGTTCTGGTAATAATCCGGGCAGCAGAGTTTTGAACCAGTTGAAGCTTATACAGAGATTTTTGGGGGAGACCATGCAAGAGAGAATTACAATAGTCAATGCGGGAGGTAACAAGACTATGCAAGTGGAGGAATGAGGCCGCAGCGTTTAGTATGCAGCAATGTTCTTAGTAATGAATGCGTGAAACCATCACATCTCAGACATCTTACAAACAAGCACACAGTGCTGAAAGACAAGGCAGTTAACTTTTTTCTGAGAAAACGCAAGGAACTAAAGCAGTCCGTGTCAACAATTTAGTTTTGTGCTACACCCAAAGCCAAAGCACAAGAAGCTTCATATCATGCCAGTCTCCTTCCTAGGAAAAGCTGGTAAGCAACACACAATTGGCGAACAGCTGTGTCTACCGTTAGCCAAGAGTTAACATGCATCATGTTTGGGCAGAAGGCTGTCAAACAGCAGAACTTGGTGACACTTTCCAACGACACAGTGTTGCGGTGAATAGGAGAAGGGTGATGATGCTAAAAACACACTGATTGAATGCATTGAAGGTAGTCGCTATTTTTCCTTTCAGCTTGATGAGACTACAGATCTTGCAGATATGGCCAATTTGCTTGTTTACAGATGGACTCATTTTCCAGCTCCTGAATGCATTTGTTCAAGAGAATGGGCTGGATTGGAAAAGGTGCGTTGGAGTCTGCACGGAGGGTGCTAAAGTCCGAATTCACAAGTTGGCACCGGAAATACAAAGGAGGGCTCATGTTATCATTAATATTTACCAGCTGTGAATGCAGTACAGTTGTTAATAACCTCACTGAGTGTTTCAGTGCAATACATTTGTTATTATTGTCACTTGTCACACCATGAAATGCAGTGCAATTCACATTGTTACTTTATGGGTGTTTCAGTTATGGCTATTTATGGCAGTTAATATAAATAACATTCATATAAGAAATAAAATTGTCTCATGTAAACTGTATATGTTGTTAAATAGGCTTATACTACTGTATTTTAATGTCAGTCATAAGGGTGGTACTCTAAGGGGTGGTTTCCCAGACAGAAATTAAAGCTAGTCCTAGATTTAAACAGCCTTTTAATTGAGACTAACATAAATCTGCTTCCTCAGTCAAGGTATAAATCAGTACAAGGAAGGAAATTTTTGTTTACACAATGGTTGTACCCAGTTACACCTAATCAAAGGTGCTATATCCAAGCTCATATATGCACCAGGGGTCTAGTAGAGTGCATGTTTGGTGTTTGGAAGAGTCATTTTCAGTGCCTTCGGAATACAAAACTACCTGAAACAGCATGGATGCCCCATACCCTCCAATACTAGACGATGACAATCCAGATGTACCTTCAATTCCACCAAACCACAGACAAGGACTTGAACATGTCATGGTCAAATTACTGCATTCTAAACTGTATTTTCGTCTGGTATATTAAAGAATCATACAATATGATGTAATAAACATTTTTTATTCATTGCTGGTATATTGAGACCGATGCATCTCACTCTCCTTCATCTTCATTTCTAGTTCTACTTTGAGTATCTTCATTTTCATTTCATGCTCCTTTAGATACTTCAACTTGTGTTCATGAAATTCAGTATCCAGCTTTTCATGGATCGTAAGTCTTCTGTTCTGTGAGCAGTGCTTCTGTGAGCAGTGCTTCTGAGGAAGCTATGCCTTGCAACTCTGCAGTTTTGTCCATTTCACTTCCACCTACACACAAGAACAGTTCATATGATCAAATGAACGCATTCAACGAGACAGCTGTTGATGAAAAACAATAATCTGAAATGAGAGAATGGCTAAATCAATTTTTCCCAAATTATTCCTGTCAGCAATTCACTCAACTGCTCAGTGATCTTATTTCCAGGTCCTCCACCAGTCTTAAACCTCTCTCTTTGGGTGTCTGCAACATTCTTTTTTACATTTATTTTTATATTCTTCCACAAAACTTGTATAACATAAAATACGAAATGAAAACCCATTAACATCACATAACAGTAACAGAAGTAGGGCCGCTAACACGGTTACATAAAGTTAACAATTCTTACCTGAAGTTGGTGAACTGCCCTCTAAAAGTTTGTTCATTTGCATTGAACTCATTACAGATGGATTGCCATGAAAAAGAAAGTGATTCATCTCTAATATTTAATGTTATGATCAGTCTGTCATAATGTTAAATCAGCCAGAGATGCACTGATTACTCCTTTTCCAAAAAAGCTGGGACACAGTAAAATGCAGATAAAAACCAAATGCAATTCACAGTGAACAACACATCATGAAGCTTTAATTAGAAGCAAAACCGAGACTGTAGAATGTAATCCCGTCTTGTGGCGGGGGCGTGGTCTTTGGCCTGCTGCAGAGGAGGGGTGGCACAGTGAGCTCACAGGGCGGCATGGAGGCGGGGAGGGAACAGGCGTACAGGTCTGTTTAATGAGGGAGACCTGTCTTATGTTTTCACAGACTGAGAGAGAGACAGAGTGGCTGCGTCCGAGGCTGGTGCCAGAAACCGCAGGAGGAAAAAGACAGTGTATTCTCAATAAAGGACAGTTACAAGCACAACCCAGACGTGTGTGTGTGTGGGTCCTGTGTCACAAGTGGTGCCGAAACCCAGTTATACACCGTGATGTTGGACCCCCCGCCAGCTCAGCCAGCCGTTCAGCCCGCCCCCAGCCTGCCGCCTAGCCACCCGTCCAGCCATTGCAGATTCTGGGGCAGATGATGCAGGATCTGGCTGCTATGTCTGCTCGCCAGGCTGCTTCCGCTGCTGTCAGGGGAAGCACAGACGGCGGCCCTCAGCCTGCCCCCGGCGTCCCGGAGCCTCTTCTTCAACGTCTGCAAGGCGGTGCTGGATCGGCTTGGGCTCACCCAGGAGGACTACCGGAGGCGGTTTCGTGCAAGCCAGATGTCAGCGGGGGAGCGGCCATTCGCTTGGGCTCGTCAGCTGGAGGACGCGGCGGCAAGATGGCTGCGACCGGGGGGCGACGGAGGAGGAGACGCGGCTGCTGAACCTGGAGGTGTTGGAGCAGTTTGTGGAGGGCCTGCTGGAGGCTACAGCTCGCTGGGTCCGCTGTCACCGGCCACTGGACCTGACCACTGCCGTGGCACTGGCGGAGAACCACCTGGCGGCAGGAGTGCCGCCGGCACCGCAGGAATCACGGCAGAGGGGGGAGGGGGGGCCTTGGAGCAGCAGCTGCCGCGCTGCCTGGACTGTCTGCTAATGGAGATCGGTCAGGTGTTCCGCGCCACCGGGGCTCCAGCACCCGCTCCCGCTCCCGGTCCGGGAGGGACATACCGCATACCGGTAAGGTGTCGAGGGGGTATACGCCACGCCTTGGTGGACACAGGCTGTATGCAGACCCTGGTTCACCAACGCTTTGTTTGCCCCGGGGCATTGTTGGAAGCAGAGTGGGTGGAGGTGAAATGTGTGCACGGGGATATTCACAAGTATCTGGTAGTGTCGCGAATTGGCCGAGGTTCCACAGCTTACTGGGGCAGTACATGGGGATGCGATCGCGGCCAGTAAACTTGTGTAACGTTTGTGCGGCGCTCAGCGGTGATGCGGGGTCGACCGACACTGACTCTGGGGGGGAGGAGGTGGCAGGGACTTCTACAGAAACCCCACTGCCCCCCGTTGTGCACCCCACAGAAGATTTTCCACTGGAGCAGTCTCGGCACGACACCCTACGCTCAGTGATGGATATTGATGGTCGCTTGGTGCGCCATGACGCCGTGCGGACTTACCCCCATTTCCAGTTACGGAACGATCGGCTTTATCGAGTGAGCCGTGACACTCGCACTAATGAGATCCGCACACAGTTGTTGGTGCCGCAGAGCCGCCAGGAAACAATTTTCCAGGAGGCTCATTCTAACCCCATGGCAGGGCATTTGGGATGTGCGAAGACTTTGGAGCGCATAATGGCCTGATTCTATTGGCCGGGCATTTGGGCCAACGTACGCCGCTGGTGTGCGCCGTGCCCAGAATGCCAGCTGGTTAACCAGCCAGCCGTTCCGAAGACGCCATTGCGCCCATTACCACTGATGGAGATCCCGTTTGAACGCATTGGTATGGATCTCATTGGGCCATTCCACCGGAGTACACGCAGCTATCGCTTTGTGTTGGTTCTGGTGGATTACGCAACGCAATACCCGGAAGCAGTGCCGCTGCGCACCATTTCAGCGAAGAGTGTGGCGCAGGCACTGTTTCAGGTCATCTCCCGGGTCGGTATTCCGAAAGAAATACTGACTGACCAGGGCACGTCGTTCATGTCGCGCACGTTGAGGGAACAGTATGAATTGTTGGGCATTAAAGCTATTCGGACCAACGTCTACCAACCTCAGACTGATGGGCTGGTGGAGCGGCTGAATAAGACTTTAAAGTCCATGATTCCCAAGTTTATTCACGAGGATGAACAAAATTTGGATCACTGGTTAGACCCTCTGTTGTTTGCAGTGCGGGAGGTACCCCAGGCCTCCACGGGATTTTCTCCCTTTGAATTACTGTATGGTAGGAAGCCGTAGGGGGTGCTCGACCTGATTAAAGAAAACTGGGAGGAAGGGTCGAGCCCCGCAAAAAATTAAATTCAATACGTGCTGGACCTGAGATCAAAATTGCACAGGCGGGGGAGATTATCACAGGAGAATTTGCTCCAGGCCCAGAAATGTCAGCAGAGCCTGTACAACAGAGGGGCTAGGCTCAGGCAATTTTCACTGGGAGACAAAGTGCTTATATTACTCCCTTCCTCCAGCTCTAAATTGCTCGCCAAGTGGCAAGGGCCCTTTGTGGTCACACGGCAGGTGGGGGACGTTAACTATGAAGTTGCCCGGTCGGACAGGGGAGGAGCGACACAGATTTACCACCTCAACCTTCTTAAAGTTTCCTACTTCAGTTCAGCATTCAATACAATCCACCCCTCACAACTCATCAGGAAACTGACAGACCTGGGCATCAGTTCCCTCATCTGCAAATGGTTACTGGACTTCCTGACCAACCGCCCCCAGCATGTCCGGCTGGATAACTGCTGCTCATCTACAATCACAATGAACACCGGTGTACCACAAGGCTGTGTGATGAGCCCTTTCCTCTACTCCCTCTTCACCCACGACTGCAGACCTGCTGATGGTTCCAACACCATCATTACGTTTGCAGATGACACCACGGTGATTGGCCTCATCAGTGACAACGATGAGACTGCCTACAGGGAGGAGGTGGATCGTCTGGCTGAGTGGTGCGACACAAACAACCTGCTGCTTAACACCGAGAAGACTAAGGAGCTCATCGTGGACTACAGGAGGAATGCTGACCCACATCCACCCATCCACATTAAGGGGCGGCTGTGGAGCGTGTGAGCAGCTTCAAGTTCCTGGGTGTCCACATCTCCGAGATCTCATCTGGACGACCAACTGCTCCAAGCTGGTCAAGAAGGCTCACCAGCGCCTCTTCTTCTTGAGGACTCTGAGGAAGAACCACCTGTCCTCAGACATCCTGGTGAACTTCTATTGCTGCACCATCGAGAGCATCCTGACCAACTGTATAACAGTCTGGTACGGGAACTGCTCTGCCTCGGACCGGAAGGCGTTGCAGAGGGTCGTGAAAACTGCCCAACGCATCGCCAGAGCACCACTTCCTGCCATAAAGGACATCTACAGGAAGCGGTGTCTGAAAAGGGCTGGGAAAATCATCAAAGACCCCAGTCACCCATCACATGGACTCTTCACCCTCCTGCCCTCTGGGAGGCGCTACAGGAGCCTCCAGACTAAGACCACCAGGTACCGGAACAGCTTCTTCCCCACAGCTGTCAGACTCCTGAACTCTGCCTCCTGACATCTGACCCACGTTAAACTCATGGACTGAACATACACACACCCACACACAATGGACAACTGTACCCTCAAACACACAATAATAACATGGACTGAACCATCACTCACAACCACTAGCACTTTATATAGCCTCTGTAGAAATTATCCACATATCTCACTTATCTTAACTGCACTACTGTATAGTTCTGTGTAAATAATCATTCTGTACATACGATAATTTTTAATCCTACAACTGTTTATAAATTGCATAGTTCACATTTCTGTATAACTGTATATCTCAGATTTCTGTATAGTTTTTATTTCATATTTATATCCTGTTCATAGCCTGTACATAGCTTGTACTCACTACAGCCTGTACATACTTATAGTTATAGCATATTCATAACATACTTCATACCGTGTACATTATAACATACCATAATAGATCCATTTCTGTAATATACTTACATAGCTATATTATTGCTAATATATATTGTAATATATCTATATCATGGCTAAAGCACTTCTGGATGGATGCAAACTGCATTTCGTTGCCCTGTACCTGTGACATGTGCAATGACAATAAAGTTGAATTCTATTCTATTCTATTCTATTCTATTCTATTAAAGCGTGGAGGGAGGCGAAAACCCCTGCTCTGGTAAGCCTGGTTAAGGAGAGAGATGAGTTGGGGCCGGAGGTGCCAAATTCTACCATTCCCGCCTCCCTCCGTTGTGACGACCATCTCACACAGGCCCAGAGAGCAGATGTTGCTGCCATGCAACAGCGCTTTGTTGATGTGTTCTCCCCCTGCCCGGCCGTACATCTCTCATAGAGCACCATGTTGAAACGCAGCCTGGCATGACGGTGCGTTCACAGCCCTACATTCTGCCGGAACATAAAAGACAAATTGTTCAGCGGGAATTGAACGATATGCTGAGGCTGGGTGTAATAGAAGAGTCGCACAGTGCTTGGTGTAGCCCCATAGTTCTTGTAGTGAAGAAAGATGGGTCTATACCGTTCTGTGTGGACTACCACAAGGTGAATGAGGTGTCATGGTTTTATTACCTGATGCCCTGGGTCGACGAGCTCCTGGACCGGTTGGGCACTGCTTGTTTCTTTACGACGCTGGATTTGACCAAGGGCTACTGGCAGATTCCCTTGTCTGCGGAGGAAAAAACGGCCTTCTCCACTCCGCAGGGGTTTTACCAATTTGTCACGCTTCCGTTCGGCTTGTTCGGTGCCCCAGCCACCTTTCAACGCCTCATGGACCGGGTGCTACGTCCACACGCTGCGTATGCTGTTGCCTACTTAGATGACGTGATCATCTACCTTGACACCTGGGCTTAGCATGTGTGGCAGGTGGCCGCGGTCCTGGAGTCCCTGAGGCAGGCGGGGCTCACGGCCAACCTGAAGAAGTGTGCTGTTGGACAGAGGGGGGTACAGTATTTGGGGTACCACTTGGGGGGCGGGCAGGTGCGCCCACAAGTGGAGAAGACAGCGGCCATTGCATCCTGCCCACGCCCCAAGACCAAAAAGGAGGTGAGACGGTTCCTGGGGTTGGCGGGCTAATACCGCCGGTTCATTCCGGAGTTTGCGGACCTGACTAGCCCCTTGACCGATCTCACCCGGAAAGGTGCCCCAGATCTGGTCCAGTGGTTGGAGCAGTGCCAGGCGGCGTTTGTGCAGGTAAAAAAGGCTCTCTGTGGGGAGCCGCTGTTGTTCATGCCTAACTTCTCCCTCCCATTTATTCTGCAGATGGATGCCTCGAACAGGGGGCTGGGGGCCATTTTGTCCCAACAGGTAGATGGGGCCGACTGTCCCATTCTCTTCATCAGCCGCAAGCTCACGGATCGGGAGACACGCTACAGCACTGTCGAGAAGGAGTGCCTGGCGATCCGGTGGTCGGTCGACTCCCTTCGTTACTACCTCCTGGGGCGCCCATTCACTCTCTGTTCAGACCATGCCCCGCTGCAGTGGCTCCACCGCATGAAGGATGCCAACGCCCGGAGTAGGCTTGGCCGGGTGTGGCCCCGGCCTCAGTCGGGCGGTGGGGAAGCTGTGGCGGGGGCGTGGTCTTTGGCCTGCTGCAGAGGAGGGGTGTGCAGGACTGTTTGATGAGGGAGACCTGTCTTATGTTTTCGCAGTGAGAAGGAACACAGACTGAGAGAGAGACAGAGTGGCTGCGTCCGAGGCTGGTGCCAGAAAACGCAGGAGGAAAAAGACAGTGTATTCTCAATAAAGGACAGTTACAAGCACAACCCAGACGTGTGTGTGTGGGTCCTGTGTCACACGTCTGATTTCAAAATCCCTTTTCTTTTTGGAGTAACCATGTTCAGACCTCGTCTGATCCTATAGCTAAAGTTTCCTCAGATTAATTCTGACTACCTCAGACTTAAACTCTAAAGAAAGTCTTTGTGGCAACAAGAACAGGAACATTTTCAAACAGGTATGCACAGGTAAGCACAGCTTGTGATTAATGGCAAGTATTCTGCATGGCTGCGGTTGTGCATGACTCATATTTAATTTACATAAGACCACACTCCAAATAAAATAAAGATGGTAACCCATTTCCATGTAAAATCCTTTAATGGCATAGTTTTTTCTGAAATGTTTGAAAACAAGGCCCTGATGAACAAAGCGGAGCTAACTAAATAATAAAACAGCTTTATATGGCCTAGTTTGGTGGTGGACTATCAAAATAAATGAATCATAAATAATAAATCCCTGATAGCTGGACTGAAGAATGTCCTCCACAAGGAGGCTGAACAAAATAACAGGTTTTATTCTAAGTGCTTTTTTTTTGCCAGGTGATCATTTTACAGCTGTGTACACAAATTACTCCATTTAGCCTCCAGATGATATTACTGGTTTATCCTCATGTAAGACAAGCACAGTAACTCTTTGCTTTATTTTTAGCAACCTCTAAAACCACATTCTTTAGCTTTTTTCAGAGTTATTTGGGTGTCTAAGTGAAAGCATGGTGCAGTGGTCACAAGATTGTTCATAAATGTTGTGTTAATCCTGATTCTTTTGGATAACAGCTGCTTGATATCTGTCTTCTTTTTCATTACTTGTCTTTGGGAACTTAAGCCTGGCTGCATCATAGTATTTCACATGTAGCTCTTGGCAGCCGAGTGGTCAGCTAGCTCCAGTTGGCTACACATAATTCAGCTAATTTGAACCTCAATCAAGCATGCGAGAACCTAAACTATATGTTTCATACAGTGCCATGACTGAAAGGAAACCATCACAATAAGGCGAAATCGTCTGCCACACTTGAGCCAGATCAAAGCTTTCTGGTTTTGCCATCCATAAGGTTTATTTTCTCCTATCATCCCCAGTGAGCACTAATGGGCATTTTTTAAGTGAGATGGCAGCTTGATGTATTGCCTTATAGCTTAGTTACAGCTCTTTTTCCCATAAGAGGGATGCTAATGCCCATAAGTGAAAGCAAATGTGAATTCCAAGAGAATCCAGGGTTTAAGTGTTCCCATGGCCCACAGGAGGGGAAATTTTGCAGAGAAAATAAGAATCCGATTTTCTATACTCTCAGCTGTAGCTCGACATACTCGAGATGCCATCCCCTGTGTTTTATGGTGAGAAATAAATTTGAGCTTAGCCAGGTAAATTCTGTTCCCATGGGTACAATCTGCCTGTAGACATAAATGACTGTGAATGATCTGAGGAAAAACAGTATCATAAACTGAAACTGACTTCACCTTCTTCACATTTATGGGGGTTAAGAATCAAAAGAACCATGCTAATATCAGCATAAGCTGTGAACACAAATGCTGCTGTAAAAATTGAGTCAGTCTGAGGTCATAAGTTGGCGTTGAGTGCAGAGACAGGGGGATTCAAGTTGGAGTGCATAGGAGGGATGTGCAACCTGGCAGCCTTTCTTGGGGGAAGCCCCTATTTTGATCCCTCAGATTGTACCAGATCCATGCATCTGGTTAACAGAGGATCTTCTAGGAAATGGTGTACTTAGAGGTTGTTTTTCTTCGATCCCAACTTCTTGTACAGTACACTCTAAGTGATGAAGCAGAGAATTTTTAAGGACTGCAAGATAGCAATTAAATTTTTACTCACCTGTTAACGCCAAAATTACTGTATTTTCCATAAATAACTATACCCAGAAGCTGCCTTTCAGTTTCTAAACATGAAAAACATACACAAAGTTTTCAAATTACAAATGTAGTTGTTAGCAGAATAAACAAAATCAGGATATAGTAAAATGCAAGTCAAACAGAACTTGAAATGTTGTGTCTAGGGCTTTTATTTTGTTTATTTGTCTCACATTCAGTTTGGTTTGTGCTCAACCAGATATCATCTAAGAATAAGGGAACAAACTCTATTATCTTATTTATCTATTATCTGGCTATGCTTATAAAAAACAACACACATCAACTTGCACATCTGTTTCCACAGTACCTTAGTGCTACAATCAACAACACAATAGAACTATGTTTTATTATATTTGTCTGTCACCAAATATATATCTGGCAACTGTCTAGTGAAATTTGTTTTCTACTCTAAGTGAAACGTCAATCTATAAGAAAAATCTGAAGGTGACAACAGGTCAAGCATGCAACAGAATCTAGAAAAATAAACATTCTTTAAATGCCCTTGTCACTTACATGAGGTCTTAGTTGTGTCTGGGCATAGCAGTAGTGTTTGAACAACTGATCTTTTAATTGTTCTCTTGAGGAACTCTGAAAATGTCCATCTGCATTTTGTTCATATTTTCTGGAGTCAAGTTAAAACTACCTGGAATTAGAATGTCTGACAGCACAATCCTGAAACAGGAAGCATTAATCCCTGAGTAAATATAACTTAAGGCATTCACAAGCGTGGTATGTAATGTGCTATTCTTCTACCCTCTTCTCAACTTTGTGTTCTTTGTTTTTTTTTCCCATCTTTTTTTACCGAGATGGTTGGTGAACAAGTTATTATACATCTCATCCTCCTCCTGCTGCTCCCTCACGTCTTTGTGCCAGGGTCCCCACACCCCACCGTTGTACTGAGGATTAGAACGCAGGTCTTTAGTTGGGTAGCATACCGGCACAGCAGTCTTGTTGTACTGAGCTAGCCGCATTAGCATCTTCTTTACTATATGCGGGTAGCGCTGAGACAAGTCCACTCTCTCATAGGGGTCAGCTGTAATGTTGAACAGCCAGATGGACTTACCTCGGTCCCAGGGGACACGTTCATTATGCAAGCGAGTGGTGAGCCGCTGATTCAAAAAGGTTTGTGGGGGCACCCAGTCACTGTAGCCAGGCACACCTGTTAGTAGCTTCCAGTGGCCAACCCGGAGTGCAGCCTGAATAGCTGTGTTCCATAGGCCGTACCCAGCCTTCCACGATCCATTCTTGGCTTTGATGTAAATTGGGTCAATATTATGGAGAATGTCATGACGAGGTGATGGGCGGCCTTCACTAATAGTTTCCCAGACGTCATACCCATCCAGATTCAGATCTTCATCTAAAGTTCCCTCACCTAGGGTTACCAGTGTAGGGAACCAGTCAGTAATGTGGATCAAAGATCGACATTTTGTTCCTTTGTTCATTAACAAGGGACTGTGAACAAAGCCCACTGTTCTGATCCCCCCTTCCCAGTATGTGGCCTTACTGCCCCTCAAGGGCCAGTTACTTCCTCCTGCTAAAGGCTGGCCCCCATTGTCAGAAGAGTACACTATAACTGTGTTGTCATAATAACCATAGTGTTTTAGTGCTAATGTGAGGTTATGAATGGCTTCATCCAGGCAGGAAACCATGGCAGCATATTTACGACGGTACGGGTTTGGAATGCCCTTGTAGCGCTCGAGGTAGCGAGCAGGAACTTGCAGTGGGGAATGAACCGCCTGGTAAGCCAAGTACAGAAACAAAGGTTGCTTACGAGGGTTGTGATTTGCTAAAATACTAACAGCCTTTTGTGTAAACATCTCAGTAGAGTACAAGCCGCGGTCCTGTTCCCAAGCTGCTTCTTCCCCTTCATACAGATCATAGCCACACATAGGCCCTTGGCATTTGTAATGACTGTAGTAGTCCCCACTTCCTAGCAGGGAGCCAAAGAACGTGTCAAAGCCACGCTGGGTAGGAAGGCATCCACGTTTGTAGAAGCCCAGGTGCCACTTCCCTACCATGTGGGTGGAGTAGCCTGCGTTCTTTAGCTTCTGGGGCAGAGTGACATTTTCCAGGGGTAGGCAGTTGGGCTGAGCAGCTCGGATGACAGAATGCTGAAGGCCTGTGTGGATCTGATACCTAAAGAAAAAAAGAAAAAAGAGATAAACTGTCATATATTAACACACCCCAATAGGCGACTTTTTACAGAGAGGATCTCTGTACTGAAAATTTTACACCAATATGTTATTATCCAAAGCAGAAGAGGGCTTATAGGCCTGCAAGGGCAGGGTAATGTTGAGAAGTCCAGTGAAAAGAGGTTGATGGGTAATGGGAAGCAAAAATAACAGACCAAAGACCAGAGAGTAAACTATGATTTGTAGCAAAGGGTGCCCTGGCAGCCAACTTGGCAGCAGGTCACACCGTACTTCATCTGATAAATGAAGAACAGATACTACACTGTGCATTTGAGGACTTTTGATATTAAGTGCAAATATAAACTCCTAATTTTGGTGTGCAAGGGAATTAATTTTTTTAGATGGGTGATTTATTTGACTTTTAATGCTACTTTGCAAAAACTTGGACCTGCAGGAGTTTTATAGAATCGTTTATGAGTTCTAACTCAAAACACAGATTTTCCACGCACAGAACTTCCAAGAATGTCCCCGTCATATGCCACCACACAATCAGTTACTCAACAACTGAAAACATCACCACAGAGGAGGCTTGACATAAATTTCCAAAGTGACATAAACACTTTCTTTATACACTTAAAAAATAAGTGAAAACACAAAGTGTTATTGTAATATGTCCTATAAATTATTATATCTGAATTCCGTTAGTATGCTACACTCCACCTTAAATGAAAGCAGTTTGCTTCATAGTTGCTTGATGTCTCTTGAACAAAACAAATCACTTACCAGGTACTAAGAAGAGCTCGGTATCAAATCCAAGTACTTTTTTTGTCTAAAACCTGCCTAATATCCTTAGGACTATGTATTTTAAAGCATACTGTAATGTACTTTTGCTTTGTTTCTAATAGAGGATGCAGAATAAATGCAAAACTCATAGCTGTCTATTTAACATGAGGACAATTAGAAAGCAATAAAGGATAGATTGCTATTGCTAAGCACCCTCCAAAAACAGAAACAGTAGGACCTTTGGTATTTATGAAGATTTAATTCATTCTAGCAAAGCTAAAATTCTAGAAGTGGATTTGAACCCAAGAGGAGACAGTACAAACCACTGCACCACTCTACCAGTCCAAGTGAATATTTGTAGCAAATTGATTGGGATGAAGGGATCTCTGGGATATGGTTGGACGAAAAAATAAATGATACTTCCCTGCAAGCATAAAATGCCAGACCTGATGTATAAAAATGTACTTCTGGCTGGCTATAGCACAACTGGAACACAAACTATTACATGACCTACACTTAAAAAAAAAATCCTAAAAAAACAGTAATATTCCGGCAGCTGGGGCGCCAAAATAATACCAGAAAATAACAGAAAATAAAAATCATAAAATAATTTTATCTCATAAAAATACGGTTATTTTCAGTAATGACAATACAGTTTGTTGCCCTAATTTTACATGGGATTTTGCCTTTTTCAAGTGCTTTTAAACATTAAATTAGGAACATTTTAATGTGATTAAATAATGAAATTACCTATAAACAAGGTCAATGAATGCGGCAATATGAATAATAATACTTAAATGTACAGAAATATACAGTTAACAGTTGGTTTAAATAATAATGGATTGTGTTTACATAGCGCTTTTCAATTCCACTATTCATTCACACACTGGTGGAGGCAAGCTACAGTTGTAGCCACAGCTGCTCTGGGGCAGACTGCCATATCGCACCATTGGCCCCTCTGGCTATCACCAGTAGGTAGTAGGTGAAGTGTCTTGCCCAAGGACACAACGACTGAGAGTGTCTGAGCCGGGGCTCGAACTGGCAACCTTCTGATTACAAGACAAACTGCTAACTCTTGAGCCACAATTGCCCTATATATTTGATGTAAAAAAAGTTTATAAGAATCATTTTATATATTTTTCCATAGTATTACATTTGAATTTAACAGTTCAATCTTTCAAATAACAAACAAATATTTATGAAATTATGATACATTTGTGAATGTATTTTAACAATCTAAATATGCATAAGTAAGCATATTTATTAAAGCACAAATATATTAAAAAAACAAGAAAATTATGTTTTATTACATTTACAGTGATTTTATGTTATTTTACATTTGAAATGTGAAATCACAGTCTATTTATGTAAATTTAATGATATTCTAGAAAAACAGTACAAAACTGCAAAATACACAGTACAATACTTTTATAGTACAATTTTTTTTTACAGTGTACATGCAAAAGTGGTGTGGTTCTAAAGAGAAATGTTAAATCAGATGTAAAATGAATAACTGACTTTGTATCTAACACCATTTAACTTGCTACACAGCATTCTGTTTATGCAGAACTGCTTTTCAAATTTGTCTGATCTTTCATTTTATCATTAAACAAAAACTTGTGCATATTGCATTGCATATGGGTGTAACCTTTCAGCCATTTGATCATAAGCACAGAGCCTTCTAGGCTGAGCACATGTGTGATGAATTGATGGGATTATAGCTGTTATACAGTTTCATAGAGCCAGCAGCTGAAGTAAATACTCTTCAGATGCTAAGGATTTTGCTTATGTGGAGAATATTTGTATGATTATTTCTCACCATCTCTGGTAACTAGTTTCCTCTGGGAAATCCTAACCCACTTCATCACCAGTGTTTCAGTGCCAGCTGCAGCTGGCAGAATTATGCTTTTGGCCTTAGACTGTGCTTTGCTAATTCAAAATGTGGTTTTGGCCCCTCTCCAAAACTACTGGGAATTGCAAATGCAATCTTTATAACATAGAAAATATTTTTGACTCATATTCAAAGCCGGTTCCCATGACTTTTGAAATGTCAAACTTTACAGGATAATAGTAAGGCCCATATCTGAATCTGATGCTTCTAGGCATTGCAAGTCTTTGAGGTGGATTTAAAACGAGACCATACCAGACCTTATCGGAGTAATGGCAATGGGTAGACTTTCTTGTCAATTAGTGGTCTAGGCAGGTGAAGCACTGTAACCCAGCTACATTCAGTGCTTGGATTTATTAGCTGACTGCATAAGGTAAGATTTATGCAACTGCTGCCTTAAGCAGTCCTTGTAATTTTTGTTATCTGTGACTTTTCAGATTTACTGCTTAGATGCCAAAATACAGTTACTTGCATTACTAAACAGAAAAATTAGTGGTTGAGTGTTATACTTTCTGACATCTCAGAGAAGTCCAGTGTACCAGTTTAAATTTGGGTATAAAATGTGAATTAATTTTGCTGCCTAATAAATAAAAATATATCGTCAAAAATTAATCTGAGGGTCAAAACAATAATAACAATGATAATAGCATTGTCATTATGCTCTTAAATAGCATATTGACAGTGCTATTGAAGTTCGATTAAAACCATGTTTCCTACTGCCATTGTATTGACAAAATATAGGAATATAATGATTGATATGTGGGGAAATATCACCCCATATATATATATATTTTTTATTTCACATCTGCTTTTCTTTAAAGTTGTCAAGAGAAGTGAGCTTCCAAGATTCCAACATTTAGGAATGTACTGTCGTGTAATATAACCTCAAGTTATTCATATCCAGTTATTTATAAATTGGTACCTGAGTTCCATTACCTACCTCTACATAATCTTTGCGTAATAAAAGTAAACATCTGTTATGCTACCATTATCTAATTTTTATTCCACTGGAAACTTCTTAAAGTACATTTAAAAAGAACAAAAAAAATAAAATGAATATAAAACAACACTATACTCTAAAAAGTAAACACTGAACAGAGAGAGAGGTGTGTAGGCAGAGGTTTTAATACTCTAAATTATCTTCAATCTGTTTGAATTCTATTTAAATAAAGATTATTCTTCTCCTTCTGCCTTTTGCATCAGTCCCGACAGAACAAAAGAGAAAACTGGACGATACAGCTTAGAAGGTGAAAAGAAAGAACAAGAATGTTCAGCAACAATGTCAAATGTATTTAGACATATACATGTGCGTTAAGACTTGGCCCTAAAAAGCCCCAAAGCAGCTCCTGCAGGTTTGATGGTGTTCACATACCAAAAGGTTACAGCCGTGTAATTGGCATGTCATGCTAAGTGCAGCCTGGGCTCGCTCCACAAATCAGTAAAACCAGCTTGAGGTCTTGATGGAAAATGCTACAGAGTGGAGGTAAAGACTTTCAAAATATGTCTGTGTTGTTTCTCTTTGACATACATGAGGGTGAATACGATTTGACTTTATAGGTTTTGGAGCACCTGAAGGACTAAGTCTTTAGTGTTTATGAAGACTTAAATAATGACTGCAGTAACTACTGCTCTCTTGAGACCAGAAGGGCATAAGCCCAGGATCTAAAGCTTTGGGGGCTGGCTCTTTTATCTTGCCTGGACTCAAGCCTCACATAGCCAGAAAAATATTTCCAGCAAAGAGTGACTCACTTCCAATTCTTATCATGTACAGAGAGCTGTTGTATTTGCCCAGGAAAATGCAAGTTGTGCTTTCAAACACAGCTATAATCACGCTATCTTTCTGGGTTTATTTACACAACCACTAAGCCAAAACGCCAGCAAATCATACATGTCATTAAACTTGAATCACAGAGCCCTGACAATCACTAAGGTCCCACATGGCAAGTGAATTGGCGACTCCTTCAATCACGGAGGTTGAGGAGGTTCCTGGGCAGACTAGCTGCCCAAACTGGGAGCTTTTCCTAGTGTTTCTGCACACTTTCTCATCACACATGGCTCAAATAAGAAGCCTCAGCCTAACGATCTGCATTTAAGTCAGCCTCGAGTAGTTCATCTTACTTTGCTCTTCCTTATAGCAGCCTCTTTGTTAATTTCCTCACTATCTCTGCATTTCTATTGCTCCCTCGGCTTGGATCTTATGTTGTGTATCTTAGATGACTCTTGGAACTAACATTGCTGAGTCATTCCATGCCCCCACTATCATAGATAACAGTCACATACTGAAAGTGTTACCTTGTGGCACTGACAATGTTTTAATATTGCCCATACGCTGTATTTTTGCTCCAGACCAGCTGATCCCCAGTTATCATTTAACTTCCTTTGTTTGATTGCGACAGACTGGCGACCTGTCCAGGGCGTACCCCGCCTCTCGCCCTATGACAGCTGGGATAGGCTCCAGCGCCCCCCGCGACCCTGAAAAGGATAAGCGGAAGCGAATGGATGGATGGATGGATGGATGTTTGATTAACTTGAGCAAAGCTGTGATGGCTGGTGGTCCCTTGGGCAGTGTTGTTGGATTAAAAACATTCTGTTAAGGTTGACAGAATGTTTTTAATCCAGCGACACTGCCCAAGGAACAGCACACTTTCTGAAGAAATGTGAACATTAAATCAATAAATGTACCCATCTTTGCCTAGAAGCAACTCTGTTATCCTGTCCTTTTTACAAGTTTGCCTGGGTAGGCTATCTTGTCCAATTAGGACAACATCTCCTATATTCAGCAGAGTAAGCGTAGGAGTTTCATACTTGTGACTAGATTTTACATCCATCAAGACGTTTTTCCACCAGCAGTTCCACCTCCATCTTGGACCCATGTCCTCCTGGCTTTTGCTGGTCACCTGAGATGGTAGAAGAGAAATTAGTCTCCCACCAACCAGGAAATGAGAGGGTGTAAGTAACTGGAGCTCTGACGCTTCACTGCATACAAAGAACAGAGATCTGGGCTTCAACACTGCCTCTCCTCCTATGAGAAAACTATTTAACTCCTCAAAGTTTAGTGAAGCCCTCCGTAGGACCCTCTTTAGACTTGTTTTATAGATCCCAAAAGTCTTTCCCACAAGCAGCCCTACAAAGCAGCATGCATGACAATAAACTTCTAGGTGATCCTGTTATTACTGAAAAATCTTGTAATCTCTGATTCTTTAATTGACTTCCAAAAACTTAAATCTTAAAACTTGGTCTGCTCACTCAAATGTTTTAGCATTGTCTGATTAAAGAAACCCACAAAACAATCATCTTGCAATAAATCTCTTTTAAACTAAAATACATTTTTAATTTGTCTGATCTGATACAACAGCTCATGCAAAATCTGTCCCTGTAAATTAAAAGGGACTGTGTAGCTTTGTCGCTCGGAGATGTGACTTGCTATGCTAGTTTCACCTTCATTCACCTGCAAATCTAACAAAATGACACTAACCATCTGCCCCTTAACAACCAGTACATCTCTCTCACTTGCAAAAGAGTATCTCTGACCCCATCACACAATACACTACTGAATAAGAAGCTGAGAGTGTCTATTACTGGTAGGCAGTACATATGGGTGTCACTAGCTGAAACTAAAATCAGGATACTGTGGCCTGTCTCCCACTGTCTGTGTTCATCTAATAATGGCTTCAAATCTTTGATTGTTGAGTCTCTCTTGACATCTTGCTCGTATTTCAGGTTTAAGATTTCCTTTTCTGAAATTATCTTCTTGGGTAACTTTCCTCTAATAAACATCTGCCACGGTGAGGTACTCTAGAGTTAGTGCTCCCTTTATTGTTTGACTACAGTGGGAATTGGCTATGAACCTTTTAACCCATAGTTATTCTCAGTACTGTTTTTAACCTGCTGTACTTCTCTAGGTCTAGCTGTGGTTCAGCTTATTCAGTGCTGGTAAGCAATACTGTATCCTACAAGGTAGATCTTAGCTCAGAATTCACCTCATCTTGAACACATCAATCCTTTTTAACTTTATCAGTGAAACACATTCATTCCACCACAGCTTACTTTGAATAAGGTTCTGAACACTGTCATCTGGTGGGTAGCTCAGCAGGATTGCTTTTGCTAGCACAGTGTCACCACAGCTCTGGATTTGTGAAACTTTGTAATTAAGTCACTATGTTGAGGCAGCACCACTGTCACTGGAATCCAGTGTTGGGGAGTAACGCAATGCATGTGCCAGCGTTACGTATTTAAAATACAAAATATGAGTAACTGTATTCCGTTGCAGTTACCGTTTAAATAGGCGGTAATCAGAATACTTTATATTGTATTGTAAAGCTCCTAAAACATCAGAATGATGCATCAAACACCACTCTTAATTTATCTCATAATGTGGCATGTAGTATTTCTCAGGCTGTTTGCCAGTTGTCTCAGTGACACTTGATGCTGAAAGTGGTCCAAGCAATGTACATCCCAAACTGCTTTCAACACCTATTAGTGATTTTGTTATTTTCTCAACCTTTCAACACACTACTTGCCATTAATAATTCACTCCTATTGACAATAAGAGTTCAGTGCCTTTTTTGTGAAACCAACAAACTGCCCTGTCCTTTTCAACTCTTTGCTGTGTATTCACCACATTTTCCAGTGACACTCCCACATGGGTGGATGATCCAAAGTTGTGCCTCAGCAATGATAGCATTAGCTCTTTCACTATGCTCTCATGAACTATGCTTTTTTGGCTGCCTCCATCTAGCATGCAATGACACCAAAGCATCTGTTCTGCTACCATCAGTATTCAAATGTACTTCTTTTTGATCGCAAACTGATTGATGATGTCAGGAGATGAAACACTTAACTCTGCAGAAGTTCACTATGTGTTAAGGCAGACATAACACTTTGCCAGTTTTCTTGGTTTCTCTCTGTGAGCAGTCACAGAATGTTCTGGACAATATTCTCTTTCATGGTTGTACTTGCACAATATATCCAGTGTGATAAACTCCACTTGCTGTGTGCAGCTCTATGTATGCCCTTAGGGTGACTTTTTTACTGGGGTACTGAATTTTGTTTATTGGTTCTGAAGAAGTTCTGTTGGTGCTCGTTAATGTTCCAGTCAGATAGGATCTCAAGTAAGATAGCTTCTCCCATTTACACAGTACATCACTGTTATGAATAACTGTTTTATACTGAGACCAGAATTCATGCCACTGACTTGTTTTTCTATCAGCAACACAACTGATTGTTTGACTGATGACCTAAGTGAACTTGGTCTTGCATCACTACCCTGTACACTCGTAGATTTGAATGCCTTCTGAATTAATCTACTGGTGCAAGCTTGCCATGCAAGATTATGAATACTTGAATAGTCCATTGTCATTATATCCTCAGTGCCATAATCTAAATCCATTAAACTTTCTTCCTTGGCTGACAAGACGGATAGCATTTTACAGAGATGCGGATTGTTCCCTGCTTTCTTCTAATCTATTCAATGTACTTGGCCATATCTGCAGCTAGCGTAAGCTAGTGTTAGGTTCTTGTGTCATGCAGAAGTCAGGTTTCTAAACAGCTGACAGCCCTCTTGACAACTGTTAGAATTCAAAAGGCAAGAAGCAATCAGCTAAGTAAAGAGAAACAACTGTGCATCATTACTTTAAGAACTGAAGGTCAGTCAGTGAGGAAAATTGCTAAAACTTGTCCCATGTGATGTGACTTGCTGTGCTATACTTGCTCTCCGACTCTTAAAAGAGGTGTTACCTAAAGTTGGACCTTTGGTTCTTGAGCTGGTAAACCATAGTTTGATGTCAGGTGTAGTCCCTAAAGATTTTAAACATGCAGTAGTCAAACCCCTGATTAAAAAACCTGCTCTTGATCCTACGGTTCTTGCAAATTGCAGTCCTATCTCCAAACTACATTTTCTTTCCAAAATTCTTGAAAAGGTAGTTTACAGCCAATTAATGGCCTTCCTGGAAAAGCAAAATATTTTAGAGGTTTTCCAATCTGGTTTTAAACCCTTTCATAGCACTGAATCAGCCCTTTTAAAAGTTTTTAATGACATATTTTTAGCTACTGATGCCGGGGACTGTGTTTTTCTGGTGCTTTTAGATTTGACAACTGCGTTTGATACAGTGGATCTTGCCATTTTAATCTCTCGTTTGGAGCACTGGGTGGGTATTAGGGGCACGGCACAGGAGTGGTTCAGGTCCTACTTGACTGGGCGAACTTTCTGTGTCAGTCTCTGTGACCATGTGTCGTCCTCCGCTCCTCTCTTGTGTGGTGTCCCACAGGGCTCAGTTCTAGGCCCCCTCCTCTTCTCTTTATATCTGCTTCCTCTTGGTTCTGTACTGAGAAAGCACGGCATTGCATTCCACTTTTATGCTGATGACTGTCAGATCTATGTCCCTCTAAAGAAAAAAGGCACATACTCCGCACAGCCATTACTTCAGTGTCTCGATTACATTAAGGCTTGGATGTCTGTTAACTTTTTAAAATTCAGTTATAAAAAGACCGAGGTGATGGTTTTTGGTAGCCCCACTGAGAACCCCAATGTGTATTTAGATTCCTTGGCCCAGTATGTTAAGCCAACTGTCACAAACCTGGGGGTCACTGTGATCTGAAGTTTGAAAATCAGATTAAGGCAGTGGTAAAATCTAGCTTCTTTCAGCTAAGGCAGTTGGCAAAAATAAAGCCAATTCTTTCACGGCAGCACTTTGAGACAGTGATCCATGCCTTTGTTAGCACTCGGCTGGATTACTGTAATGCACTTTATATAGGGGTCAGCGCATCATATATTACCCATCTACAGAGGGTGCAAAATGCTGCAGCTCATCTTTTCACTTGCACTCGAAAGTTTGAGCACATTTCCCCTATTTTAGCTTCACTTCACTGGCTGCCCATTTCTTTTAGGATTCATTTTAAAATCCTTTTATTTGCTTTTAAAGCTCTCCATGGCCAAGCCCCATCTTATCTCTCTGAGCTGCTACAGCCTTATACACCCACCCGCTCTCTCAGGTCAGCTGATCAGCTGCTCCTGAATGTACCCAGGACTGGGCGTGAACTTAGAGGAGATCGTGCTTTTGCTGGAGCAGCTCCAAAACTGTGGAACGATCTTCCTTTAGAGATTAGACAGGACACTTCCCTACCTGTTTTTAAGACACAACCCATCTTTTTACCCTGGCCTTTGACACCACGTGAGATGTTGGTTTTTATTTTTTATTTTTATTTTAGTTGTTTTTAGTTGATTCTATGCTGTTTTATCTTGTTTTCTTTTTTAATATAGGGCTGTTTTAATTTTTATGTATTATGTGTTTTAGTTATTTATTTTTGCTGTTTTCTGTTATTCTATTGTTTTTAACTTATTTCCTGTACAGCACTTTGGTCCTGTGCTGGGTATTTTAAAGTGCTTTATAAATAAAATTGGATTGGATTGGAATCAGGCCTTTATGGTCAAACAGCTGCTAAGAAACCACAACTAAGGAAAAGCATCAAGCAGAAGAGATTTGTTTGAGCCAAAAACACAATGGACATTAGACCAATGGAAATCTGTGCTTTGGTCTGATGAGTCCAAATTTTAGAAGTTTGGTTCCACCCGCCATGTCTTTGTGTGATGCAGTAAAGGTGAACGAATGGTCACTACATGCATGGTTTCCACTGTGAAGCATGGAGCAGGAGGTGTGATGGTGTGGCGGTTCTTTGCTGGACCATCATTCATTTTTCAGCAGGACAATGACCCCAAACACACCTCCAGGCTGTATAAGGCCTATTTGACCAAGAAGGAGAGTGATGAAGAGCTGTGCCAGATGGCCTAGCTTCCACAGTCACCTGACCTAAACCCAATTGAGGTGGTTTTGGATGAGATGGACCGCAAAGCAAAGGCAAAAGGGCCAACAAGTGCTCAGCATTTCTGGGAACTCCTTCAAGACTGCTAGAACACCATTTCAGGTGACGACCTCATGAAGCTCATTGAGAGAATGCCAAGAGTGTGCAAAGCAGTAATCAAAGGGGTGGCCATCTTGAAGAATCTAAAATCTAAAAAATGTTTTGAGTTATTTCTAACTTTTCTGTTTACTTTATAATTCTATATGTGTTCATTCGTAGTTTTGATGCCTTCCGTGAGAATCCACAATGTAAATAGTAATAAAAATAAGGAAAAACCATTAAATGGTTGCCCAAACCTTTGACTGATAGTGTATAATGCGAGCATGGTGAACATGAAGCTGATTCAGATGCAGATGGTGGCCAAGGTAACCAGTCTAAACAACCTGTAAAAACTCAGTCAGGATCTTAAGAAGGTCTTATGTTTTGGATCCAGTCCTTTAGTGACTGAAATTTGTCCTGACAAGTCTCTGCAAGTTTGCCAGTGAGACTTGAGACAATTTTGTTTTCTGAGCTTTTGTGAATATCCAGTTTACACAGACATGTAATGTTTTAGTCTCAACACAGAAAGGGATGCTTTTCTTTCACCCATATTCAACCTCACCATGCTTATCTGTGACTACCTGCTCATTATCAGAAGCATGGAACCATAACTGAATCTACACCTAGATGGACCCTAAGGTCACGGCTCCACTTGGTGATCAGAGCAGTGGGCAGCAGCCAGGGGTGCTACAGTTTTCTCATTATTGTCTTGGACACCCATCAATGTAATGTAAAACATTCTATAAACTCCAAAGCTATAAATGTACCCCACAGTCAATTCCCATGACCTGTTAGCTCTTTTGGTTTGGGGTTTTGTTGGGCCTTCAAAGACAGCAGTAGTTAGATCTGCAAATCAATGTTTAGGTGGACAGTCTGAAAAACTGTTAAAGTTAAGTAGTAATGAAATTGTTACAATTCAAAGAAAGCATCAAACTATTTAATTATCTGCCAATCTTCAAAGCTCTTCAAAGTTTGATTAATTTCCTGATGATGCCTTGTGTCTTCTTTGTAAATTTAAAAATGTTTGGAAATAAAAGATTTATACCATCATATTCTTTACTCTTACTGTAATCTTGAACTTGGAACCGACTTACTTCACTTTAAAGTTAAGAAAAATGCAGAACGGGAAAATGCTGTGCCCAGAAGGGGGTGGTCGGGTGGCCTAATTCCTCCTGAAAGATGATTTCTCTCTAGACTACTGTACTTGAGTAATCTTGCCATAGGCATGGATTGGATAAGAGCATGTATATGACCAGTGCATGAATGTAACTTCAGTAATTGTTTTGGGGTACAACTATAATGTGCGTTAAGGTACTTTAATGTCTTTAATATAATGTACTCTAGCTGTTTCTCTTATGCTGATATACTTCTAATCTACTATAATAACGGACTTTGTACCCCACACAATTTTTAAGCTTTAGTCAGTTATTATTTTTCAGACTTTAAGATACGAATCCACTAAAATATGACACTGTAATATTATAAAATAAAGCTACACTGCAGATAAGTAGTTATATTGATCCCCAGCTGCAGCAACAATGTAATAGAAACAATAAAGATTATAACAATAAATATAGTATAATGTGTATATGTATTTATCACCACTTTGCAAAACTCACTCAAAACAAAGCACTTTTTCAGTGCACTTTCCGCGTGACAGATCTGTATGAGGGCACGGACAGCACATGAGCCTGGAGATCGTTTCCTATAGTGTATTTATTTCTGACCAAACACGTCCTTGATCTTCCCAGACGCCTATAGTTTCTCCTCTAAACTCCACGACGAATGGTTGCTACAGGAACAGAGCAGAGAACTCTCTATAATGCACTCTACCTTCCGGTCATTAGCTGGCTTCTGGACGGGCTGCAGAGCGGTTGGACGTAGTAATTCTCCAGTTTGACTCCCTCTGCTGCCAGCCGGTCCAAGGTCGGGGTTTTGATGTCGGAGCCGTGGTACCCGACATCCCGGAAGCCTTGATCATCCACCAGGATAAAAATGATATGTGGCTGAGAGCTCGATTTCCCAAACTCATTCCCTTGGTTATGCAGCTCAGCGTTCCAGTTTTCCCACGACATCTGAACGCCCCAGGTCTGCGAAATAATACAACCGAAGAATAAACTCAACGGTACCCACGAGATAAACATGTTTCAGGCAGATTTAGACCCAAGTCGGCGGTTACTGTTGGCCCATAACGCTGTGTGTGCGCGCGGCGGCGTTTTGCACATGTTCAGGGGGAACGGCAACACTTGGAAATCGGGTTCAGTCTCTCTCTCCACGCCAACAATCCTCTGAGAGCTCCAGGATTTAAGGAAAGGTCCCAGAAAACAAACACATCTGGCGTAGCTGCTGTTTTCCTTTTACCGCGGGCGAAAACGCTCATACCGCGATAGACACACAAGTCCATGCTGAGGTTTGTCGCAGCACACCTTCAGTCATTCTTCTGGCTGCGTAGTTTTTGTCAGAAGACGCGCTGGACTTCCAGAGCTAACTCGCAGCGTGTAACAGCTGCTCCACTGCAGATGTTCTCCATCCTGTGACCGAGCAGCCGCGTTTCCAAGCTGTCAGCGCTCTGAAGGCTGAATCCACACGCTGAGGAGGCAGGTCCTTGTCTTTTTGCAGCTCCCACAGCAACTAAGGAACAGCCCTTAGCCCCCCCACCCCCAAACACAAAGTTAGCCGCAACTACAAAAACTATGTTCGTAGTACTCAATCTTTAAAGATTAACTAAAACTCAAAAATTAAAACACCCCCCCAAAGAATAATTAATAAGTATATTTTAAGTTAATGCTCAACCCTGTTTAATCACATGCAAGTGAGACTAGCAAGATGAGGGCATGAAGACGACAGAAAAACTGGATGAATACCAGCAGTATTTCCAGCTGCATAACTACAGCTAATGAGGATTTGATAAGTTGAAGGACTTTTGTAAAATATAGGTAAAGTAAAAAACTAAGTAAAGGTTTTGAAGTGCGCTGTTTCAACTATAGAAACAACAACATACGATCAAAATGTCCTGAGACTGTCTGGTTGCAATATGTTTATGCATATGCAACATCTACTGTTGGGATTCTGGGATAAACATAAAAGGACTGGTTCTTATATAACCCATTTCTACTTACTTGTCTTGAGCACTCAAAGTGCTTGATACAACTCATGTCATTCACACCTATTCATACAAGCACTTTTTTGATGGTTTTCTTTTTAAGTCCTTCCAGTCTAACATTCTCACATTCAAACTCTGATGGATGTATTGAAGTTGTCAACATTCTTGCAAAAACCATTTTAGATAATGAATGTGTTACACTGACAGTTACATCTGGCTTCATCAAGTTGCTGATAGCTTTGTGAAAGTAATACATGATTTTTACAGTTACATTTCTTATACTGTACTAAGACCAGTATAGAAAAGGGCTCTGTCCTTTTTCAGAAAACAAACTAGTAGGGTATTGTAATAGCGTTGCATTTTAGCAGGCGCTCAAAGTTCTATGAAAAATGCGCACTAGTGTTGTCACATCTAAATCGGGTGGGACTTGGCAGCCTGGTTAATTACAAAATAAGACATTCTAATGTGTTTACAGTTATAAAGTTATTTTTGTAGGGTAACTAGCCTTAGACTAACCAAAAGAAGATGAACCTTGAAAATACTCTTATAGAGAGGCAAGAATAAAACCCAAGCACCTGGCTAATAGTTGATATGTTTATTTGTAAAATTTTTGCTGTGAATTTGACAGAAAAGAGAGGACTGTGCTGATTCAGGCAGAAGGTCACTGGTCTTAACTGTACCATGCAGTTGTTCATTTGCCAAATATAAAAGCCATTAAACTTATCCATAAATTCCTGCCACATTAAGTGTGGCACAGCAAAATGAATCCAGGTGTCCATGACACATGGTGTTGCACTGTCATGTAATGTGCTTGTGCAATCACAATTTTTGCGATGTAGCGTTCTTCAAACATTATTCACTTACTCTTAAGTTAGGTTGGGGATAAAGATTCTTCCAGCTTTCACTGTCACCAGGACCTGAATTAAAAGCAGAAATATCATATAGTTGGCAGAAGGCATTAGGATTGAATAGAAAAAAAAGTAGAGGTTGCAGCTTTGCAAGCTAATAGTTCCCTCATAAATCCCAGAAAGAAATTTTCAGGTATCTAAACTAAAAAATCTTAAAAGAATAAATTTATCCTCAATGTAACCTTGACAGAAATAGGAATGTTTTTTTAAACCGTTTTTCTAAATATGAGACTCATTTAAGGTGTTTGTTGGCTCCCAGGTGATACAGCAGTCTCTATCTGGTGCTGACCTAAATCTCTCCATATGATCCAAATGTGCTATGTAAAGAAGCCTGCTGTAAGGCAATGACCTGGGCCAGAGGTGTTAGGAAAAATTGGAGCTGCTGTGAAAGGCCCTCACATTCTGTAACTTTAAGTATACAAAGTATTTATATTCACATGCACATACACACAACAGAGTAGTGTGTAGACATAAATTATGTTTCTTGTTAGAAAAGGTTGACAGATTTAAGCATCCAGAGCAAAGAGTGTGCAGGAGAGTTCCTCTAGCATGTCTGCACGTGTTACTAGAATAGAAATGATTTATGAATCATCAGTCCATGATAAAAATCAAATGTAACTAAATCACACAATTCACAAACTTAATGTTCAGCATTGAAAGAGGTACAATTACTTAGTCATGCTATTACAAAGAGATGAATCTAAGATTCAGAAACAGGATGTGACCTCAAGTTCTTAGAATGTTTTAAGAACTGAGCTCATCAAAAGTCACTTTTACTATGTGGTGGCATAGTTTACAAGCAGGCATTGATTTACTGTGAGTGCGTGCCAGTGCAGAACACCTCATTTGATAGTCTGAAACAAATAACAATAAATGGTTACAGAAAAGAATAGTCTCGCCACATTAAATTCACATTATGTGCAATTGCTAATCAGAAGTTTTCATGAGTCTCTGCAACTGGATTATGCTTAGGAGCTATCAAACACAGCTATTAATTATGATGATAAATACATTTGAGATGCAGTATTTTATTTTTTTTACTTACTGCTTCTTCCCCAAAAATCTAACCAGGCTTCATAATCTATACTGCAACGAGGCACTGAGAAGTTTAGAAAGTTGTTTTTATCTTTGAACATAATTCAGGAGTCTGAGCAGGGAAAAATAGATGACTAAGTTAAAATAACTACCATTTGATGAACACTAGTACAGTAGCCTGGAGCGCTGCAGGCACTGAAAGTGAAAATGGCGTCCCAGTCCAACCAAGTCATAGTTTACGCTTTCCATGTGGAAGTTCGTTAGGCAGTTTGCTGACTTTCAGTTTGTCTTGCTAAAAATTAATAGCACAGGTCTTAGCAAGTGTTCAGTCTTGTAAATTAGATGACTTTTAGATCGTTTGATGGGAATTAAGAAATACTGCTTTGGAAGGATTAATATGGCATAATGTACTCTCACCCTACAAATGGAAATGCCTACCTAGAGGTCATGTGCCATATAGGCCACCAAGCTATTTAATTTTCTCCTAAAAAACATTATTATTATTTTTTCCATGAACAAAAAGCAAGGAAAATCAGGGCAAATGTCAGATCTTGTAAAATGTATTCTGTGTTTCATCAAGAATGGCAGGCTAAATTCTGTCAGGGAGCTGCAGCTTTTTGTGCCAAGTGTGAACTATAACCACATTTTAATACTAACAAAACACTTCCAACACATGTAAAAACTGTAACCTTTTAGAGTGCTTTTGCCTGTATACAACAGCAATGTAGTGGATGATTTCATTGTGTGAGCAGAATGAGATCTGAAGTGGATTACCCATATGAGCTCCCACCCCAGCTCTGTTATTGTCTCAGACATTCCAGAGTGAGTTGATGGTGAACCAGATGGAGTCTACAAAGCTGAAGAACTGTGTCTCAGTGGAGATACTCATGATTAGCTGATAGAAGAGGAATGTCAGCAATGCTGAGAGATGCCTTAGTTCAGCTTTTGGCCCATTTAAGTTATGTTAAACTTTATTAACTGTTTTAAAAGCAAAACATTGTTCAGAGACTTTCAGCTCTTTTTGGACAATCTGAATTAGCAATTTTGGGTCACTTGGGGATAATCTAAAGAGGTACGCTGTGTTCACACTACAACTGTGGACACTGGTTGGACTGGCTTTCCAACCAATCATATGCTTCTATGTATGCAAAGGCTTTTAACAGCAGTTGATGTACAATATCAGTGACGATGCTGTTTTTATTTTGTGGTATTAAACAGATCCAAAATGTATAAATAATGTTGTCACTTTTTTTTGAGTGATTTTTCTAGAAAGTTGAGAATGGCTTTAATATACTCTTTGCTTTTAATTCTGTTTTGTCTCTGTTTTCAGCTAACTTTTTTATACTATACAGTATAATCCACTGGCTAGTTGCTGAGTTTTAACTTTGTACAGCAGTGTAAATTAGGTTACATCAAAACAGTGAAACTGCTGACCATAAAATGAAATCTGTGAGTAAGATGTATATGACTCACTTCCAACTCACATAAGGATTTTTTTGTCAGGATACCTTGGCATTACATATGAACCTGTCATGCATGCTTTAATGTTATTTTCAATGTTAAATATACTGTTTTAACAATGTAAACAAAAGTAAACATCAAGAAATAAACAAACCAAATCAATTAAGCTTCCAGGATGGGAAACACATCATTAGATGCCTTGTGATTTGCACTAATCCTCACTCCCTTTATATCCTTATTTGAACTTTGTCTCTCTTTAAAACTAGCGAGTTTGCTTTCAGTGCTCAAATTTGCCACAAGTAATGCATCAAGGGAACTATGTCAGAGGACCCTTTGTGCGTATCTCAGAGACACTAGTGGGCGCTGAGCCTACCGATGGGTGTTAATGAGATGGTCATCTACATCTATGGTCAAAAAAGAGAAATTCTTCTGGGTAGGGTATGAGAGGGTGAAGACACGTGTGTCAGTGGCTCCTGTGCCTGACTTGTTGAAATTGCCATAATCATCAAAGTAACACATCTTTTTCTTAAAAAGCAATACAGTGGTTGTCAAGAGCGCATTCTTTTCAGAAATACCACCAAAAAAGACAAACCCGAAACAAGTGGCGATTGAAGCAACCGACCTTGGTGAGGCCTCGGATGAAAATGACGGAGCTAAAGCTAGCATGTCCGCTAGCACGCCCGCTAGCTCTGCACATGAGGAGTCCACACAAGGCAATAAACAAGTGCTGTCTGCGATTGCTTCTTTGGACGCCAAGATAACTCAAATGAAGGCGGACATTTGTGATACTCTGCGAGGGGAAATTGCAGTGCTGAGGGCTGAAAATGATGAGGCCATTTCAGCTTTGAGAACTGAGATGGAAAACCACAATGTCCAGCTGAAGGATTTATCAGAATCGGCTACAAGCATGTCAAACTCCGTGTTGAAATTAGAAGAAAAAGTTAAACAACTTTCTAGCAAAGTGGAACAACTGACTGAAAAATGCATTGATCTGGAAGGGCGTTCAAAGAGGCACAATATAAGGATAGTCGGGGTGCCTGAAGGCAGAGAGAGAGAGGCCTTGACACCCTGAGTAAGTGATTTTGTGGCAAAGCTGCTACGAGACCTATTGGATCTGGATGAAACTCCGCTGCTGGACCGAGCACACAGAGCCCTGCGGGCGCTCCCAGAAGATGACGCCCCGCCACGACACCTGATCGTGAGGATACATTACTACCACACCATGGAAGAAATACTATGAAAAGTTTCTATCAGAAAGAATTTGAAGCTTGGTGACATCCGCGTTCAGATTTTCCGCGATCTACCTCAGGCAGTGGTAAAACGTTGTGCAGCGTTTACGTAAGTAAGGAACCTGCTTCGAGACCAACCCGGAGTTAAACATGGACTTTTATACCCTGACAAACTCAGGGTGACACACAACGGTACGGAGCTGGTGTTTACGAATCCCAAAGAAGCCTGCCGCTACGCACAAGAAAAATTTGGACCCTAAAAAGGACTACATAAAGCAGACAAGTATGGAAGTCTAGATCCAAATAACAGTCGCCTTTATTCCATACAGACAGTTTGCTCAGACCACACCAAGGTATGATAAATTAAAGTATCATTATTAGGGCCTAATCATTTTTTTTCTTCTATTATGTTGTAAAGACTAGAGCTCAGCCTCTGGCCCAGTGACATTTATTTACTTTGATGCAAAGAGACTACAACTTGCTATTGAGCTACAATGGATAGAGGAAGTTTTGAGATAAAGTATTGTAGCTGGCCAGGGCTGTTCGGGGTTTTGTTATTACAGTTATGTTTGTGTTGTCATGTTGTTATGGTGATGGGTGACGCGCTCTCTCGGCGACTGTGTTTCCGGTGAGAGAGCGCCCTTTTTGTTGTTGTTGTGTGGTTGCCGCGTGGGGCAGTGAGGTAGCGGCAGTGTTCTGGGCCGATTCCAAATAAACGGCTGTGCTCCCAAGAAACCTCTGTCTCCTCTGTATCTGAGCTCGCCACATTGGTGTCAGAAGTGGGATAGCTCACCCTCGCCGGAATGGAGAGAGACACTCAGAGGCTGGAGCAAGCAGTCGAGAAGCGCATTCGCTGCTTGGGAAGTGGGCGATTGAAGAGAGAGCAAGTGAGCGGCCATGTAAGTCCCCCGACGGGTCCCGACGGCGCGAGCGCACCGCGGCAGCGGCCTGTCGCGACCGACGCTGGGACAGTGCTTCATGGGCTGCCTCTGTTGACCGACACGCCGGGCCCCCGACAGCGAGCAGTGATGCCTGCAACGCCAGCTAAGGTACCGAAATACAACGGGCTAATCCCGCTAGAGCCCTACCTCTCTCACAAGTCACGGCTAGCCATGCGAGGCATAATGGCTGGAGCGACGAAGAGGCTGCTACACACCTAGCGCTAGCATTGGAAGGAGATGCACTGCAGGTACTCCTGACCTAGCCCGTCAGAGCAGCATGAGCTCCAGGCCCTCACCATAGCACTCGAGGCGATTTGGGCAGCGGCACTCCACTGATCAGAGCAGGGAGCAGCTGACCAACCGGAGCCAGAGGGCCGGGGAGAGCCTGGGCACCTTTGCAGCGGATGTGTTGCTGTATGCTCGTCGTGGCTACCCAGAGTTCCCAGCAGCAGCCCGTGAGGAGCTTAGCCTGCATGCTTTCCTGCGAGGACTTTTCCCAGAGCGACTACACCAACATGTCTGCCTGGCCATCCCTCAGACTCTCCGTGAGGCGCTCCTTGAGGCTGAAAGGGCTTAGCTTGTGCTCACATCGCGACCTGACCAGCAGTTGCGCCCCCCAAACTACTCTCAAATCAGAGCCGCAGACTGCGACAGTGAGGGGGAGGTCGCGGGGATATGCCAGCCGCAGCCCTCGGTGCCCTGGAGGCGTCCCCGTCGACCGACCGACCGCTGCTACCGGTGCGATGAGCCTGGCCACGTGGCACGCGACTGCTTGGCGCCCGCCCCAAAGGCCAGAACTATGTGGCCTCAGGGGGATGAGAGGGGGAGCAGTACCACCGCTCCAGCTTCCTGCCCCCCTCCAAGAACGATGCATGGTGGCGGGCCTAGTCGGGCACCTCAAGGGACTCTACCTGAGCTGCTGTGTTGAGGACCAGCCCTGCCAGGCCCTGGTGGACATGGGGTCCACCATTTCCCTAATACGACCTGGTGTGTTTCCTGGAACATCCGGGCCGTTTGTGATGGGTTGGTCGCCCACCGACACCCAGCTGATGACAGTGACGGGGGAGAGAACTGACATGCGGGTAAGAAACCGCTATGCGGATCCGGTGAAGGATCTGGAGCTGGTGCACGACTTCTGGCTTGCTGACATCCAAGACCAGTGCATCATCAGCCTTGATCTGCTGACCCGCTGGGGGGCCTGCGTTGACACCGCGAAGCTGGCTATCACTCTTGGTACAGAGACTCTGGCCCTCCAGTGCGGTCAAAAGCAGGGAACTGGAGACTGCAGGCAGACGTGGCTGGTTCAGCATGCCATCGACACCGGCTCTGCTCAACCCATCTGTCTGCGCCCACGCCAGCTGCCCCTCTCGAAACGGCAGGGAGAGCGGGCCCAGGAGGCACGGGGCGTGGCTACTGCTCAGGCCACAACCGACGGAGGGGGACGGCTCTCGTTGACCATGCAGCAGCTGAAGCAGGAGCAGGAGGCTGATGCGACGTTGGTTCAGGTGGGGGCCTGGCTGGAGGCAGCACGACGCCCAGGCTGGACAGGGGTGTCAGGACAGGGGCCCGAAGTGAAGGCCTACTACTCCCAGTACAACAATCTGGAGACCCACGACGGCCTCCTGTACCGGAGATGGCGGGCCCCCAAACAGGGCAAGGATCTCCCGCAGCTGTTGGTGCCTCGGTTGCTGCGGTCGCAGGTGCTCGAGCTTGTCCACGGCTCGGTGGGGGCCAGCCACTATGGGAATGCTAAAACTCTCCGCCGTCTCAGGGGGCAGTTCTACTGGCCTGGTTGTCGACGGGATGTGGAACTTCATGTGCACTGCTGTGACACCTGTACGGCACGGAAGGGCCCCACTCAACGCCCCACTGCTCCCCTGCAGCAGCATCGGGTGGGGGCCCCGATGGAGAGAGTGGGAGGAGACGTCCTAGGGCCTTTCCCCGTCCCCGAGGCAGGGAACCGGCGCGTGTTGGTGGCCAGGGACTGCTACAGGAGGCTGAGGGAGCGGCCGCGAGCAGTTCATGACTACACCCGCCAGGCCCAGGTCAGCGCCGGAGTACGACAGAAAAGAGCCTGCGACACCAGGTGCCGAGGGGGAGCTTTTGTGCCTGGCGACAAGGTTTGGGTGTACTGCCCGGTTCGCAAGAGAGGGGTGTCCCCCAGGCTGTGCGGTCACTGGCAAGGGCCGGCAGAAGTCGTGGGGCGGCTAACAGAAGTGGTGTACCGGATCCGCATGCCGGGTCCAGGGCGCGTGGCGGTGTTGCACCAGGAGAGGCTCTCACCGTACCGCCCGCCCGCTCCAGCAGCCGCTGGGGCAGGGGATGCTGGTGGCACCCCAGGTTCTCATCCAAGTGACTCTTCCCCTGCTGGTCGAGATCACACTTGAAATCTTATTCATTTATGTCATTTATTATTATCTTTTTCCAAGAAACTCATCTGAAAAATGCTGCTCATAAAAAACTTATGTGTAGATGGATTAATAAGGTGTATTATTCAACATTTTCTGCTAAAACCAGAGGGGTAGCTATAGTAATTAAGAAGGATATCCCGTTCAGGCATACCTCCACTATAGCTGATAAGAATGGTAGATATGTATTAGTGACTGGGGAGCTGCACACCATTCCGATTATTCTACTGAACATTTATGGGCCTAAGCATGATGATCCAGAGTTTTATAGAAAGGTTTTTAGTTTGATTCTGGATATACCTAATGGTAATTTAATAATTGGAGGTGATTTTAATTTAGTGTTAGACCCATACTTAGATAAATCCCTCTCCAAAAAAATAGGGTTAGGGTAACCGTAATGGAAACCTGGTCACTTGACATAAAGACATTAATGACAACTTTAGACAGTTTTATGATTCTCTTTACACTTCTCATTCCACTGCTGGGCCTAAAGATATGCAGGATTTTTTAGACAAGTGTGACCTCCCTGTGTTGGATCAAGTGGATCGCAAGATCCTGAATGCCGAGATTACAACTGAAGAAATTACTAAATTTATCGGTTTATTAAAAAATGGTAAGAGTCCAGGCCCAGATGGGTTAGGGAATGAATTTTACAAACAGCTCAAGCTCAAACTTGCTCCATATCTATTTAAATTGTACAACCATGCATACAATGTGGGCACCTTACCACCAACATTGAATGAAGCAGTTATTACTGTACTCCCAAAAAAAGGTAAAGTCTTGGAGGAAGTGGGATCATATAGACCTATCTCTTTATTAAATTCGGATCAAAAAATCCTGGCTAAAATACTAGCGAGTAGGCTCAGTATGGTAATAGATAAACTGATATATTCAGATCAAACAGGCTTTATACCAGATAGGAGCTCCTTTAGTAATCTTAGGTGTCTATTTAATATAATTTACTCCTCTAAGGTGCAACAGGATCTACTTATACTTAGCTTAGATGCCGAAAAGGCATTTGATCATGTTGAGTGGCCCTATCTCTTTGCTCTCTTAGAGAAATTTCAATTGGGACAAGATTTTATTTCCTGGATAAAATTACTCTATATGAATCCCACAGCCGGAATCCTTACAAACCAACATTATCCACTCAGTTTAAGCTCAGCAGAGGGACACAACAGGGATGTGTTCTTAGTCCATTACTGTTCGCTCTTGCTCTGGAACCCCTGGCACAGACAATTCGTACTCACCCTGATATACGTGGTTATGACACAGCATATACATCTAATACTATATCGCTCTATGCTGATGACATTTTACTATACATAACAAAACCCCAAACTTCCATCCCAGCAATTCTCTCTGTTATTGACAAATTTGACACCTTTGCCGGTTACAGGATCAACTGGGGAAAAAGTGAAGTATTGCCCATCAAATTGGAAAGTAGTGAGTGGCTTGCATCTCTACCATTTAAAATAACTTGTGAAAAAAGTACGTATCTGGGCATCTCAATAACAAGAAAATATAGTTCCCTAGTGAAAGAAAACTTTCTCCCTCTACTGGAGAAGCTAAAAAACAACATTCAGTTTTGGGAGGACACTCCCTATCTCATTGATAGGAAGAGTGAACTCAATAAGGATGGTCTTTCTCCCACAATATCTGTACTTGGTCCAAAATATCCCAATTTTTTTGCCCAAATCTTTCTTCAAAAAGTTGGATGCCATTATTATGCCGTTTATATGGAACTACAAAACACATAGGATAAAGAAAGAACATCTTTGTAAACACGGATCCCTTGGAGGACTTGCACTACCTAACTTTATGCATTATTACTGGGCATCAAATTTAAGAATAATTACCCTCTTACTTGATGATACAGCGTTACTCCCCCATGGTCTGCAGATGGAACGGGAGGATTGCCTTCCTTACTGTGTTGGTGGAATATTACTTTCTCCTACTCCCTTGACAAGTGCACACTATAACTATAACCCATTGATCCATACCACTTTGCAAATTTGGAAACAATAAAATTAAGAACTTTAAACTGAAAACACTATCAATGTGTATCCCTGTTACATCTAACCCTTCTTTCCTTTCACCATGTGCAGACCGAGCTTCCAACGTGTAGCATGAACTGGGAATTCGTAAATTAAAAGACTTGTATTCAAACGATACCTTCATGTCATTTCAACAATTAAAAGATAGATTTGGACTGGACTACCGTGCAGCCATTTTTTTTTAGATATCTTCAACTACGAAATTATATCAGCACACATCTGCCGCAGTTTGAAAGCATGCCGTCTGACACCTTGGATAGATGCCTTAGTGATAGCCGGGGGTCCGAACAGAGAATCTCATTATTCTATAACTCACAAGAAACACAAAGCTTACAATATGCTCAAAAAAATCTTATGTCATATGCACTGATCATTGCAAAGAAACTGATCCTGCAGCTTTGGAAAGGCAAAGAGGTTCCTGTATTAAAGATGTGGCTCGCAGACCTTACAAATACACTTTACCTTGAAAAAATAAGATATACCATGAATGGCAATGTGAAAGATTTTGAACTAATTTGGTGTCCTTTACTTGCATATCTTTTTTGTTCGTCTGTTTATTTATTTATTATTTATTTAGAGAAAAAGGTGGCATAAGTCCTATTAACCTGTAACAACTGTGATGCTTCTAATAAAAGATATTTGAAACTGAAAAAAGAAAAAGAGAGATTCTGCAATATTTTAGTACAACATTTGATGCATTTTCTTCTGTGTATAACACCATCTATCACCATCTGGAAACTTTTTCTCTCCCCTACAACAATCCAGTGAGTCAGCTTATCTTAAAAGGCTAAAGGCAATGCTTTGACCTTTCAGCAGATCCACTCCAAATCTGGGGTGAGTTAAAAGTTATAATGAACAGCAGGCGATCCCAATAAAGAGTGATTAGGAAAAACAACACAGCAGACGCCTCCACTATAAATTAGTATTCAGCTCTAGGCTCCTGGGTTTTACGGGACTGACTGGGCAGAAACAGGCTGTTTTTTGCTAACATTTCATGTCTACCAGCCATTTTAGTTCAATAATAAGCTGCACCATTTTACACAAAGGACAGTATTGTTTAAAAGATCACCTTTTCCATCTTGTGTTGTGTAGGTTCTGTTGTTAGCCAGATTCAGTAAAATGATGATGGCTGTAACATAATCTTCAAATGATATTCAGTGTATTGCTCCATCAAAGCCACAGTCCTAACCTGCTGTTGCCTGCATTGTCTGCATGTCAGACAAGCCACAGCACCTTACTGGGCTAACAGAGTTAGCTGTTAACCTGTTTGTTTCTGCTTGGCTGACTTCAGACATACTGTTCTGTTCAGATACAATCGCTGTCTGTTTGGTTTCCATGATGTTGCTAAGGTGAACAAGAATCAGAATTCTCACCTGTCACTACACAGTTGCAGATGTTTGAACAGCTTTAGTCTGTGCGGATGCAAATGGATGAAAGATTGCCGTGAAGCAAATTCAGAGAACAAAAGACAGAGTGAAAATTCTTAAAGCAGAAGAGCGGTCAATGAGCATAGAAAGACTGTCACCATTTATCTCTTGATCATCCTTTTTCATGCCAGATTAGACTATAATTGTAAAGTGACTTTTCCCCCTGATATTGAATTTTTTTTAATTATTGGAGATTGCTTAGATGGCTTAGCAGTTTCAATGCTTTCTATTCAGATCATTTGGGGGAGTCATAATTGAAGCTTGTTTCATCAAACAGACCTAAACAGTCAGTAAATACCACTATGTTTAGTTTTATACCAGGATGTGTGTCTTAAATTTACAGGTGAAACATAATGTATGAATCAAAACAAAATAAAAGTGACAGGTAGTTTTTGTCTGTAATTTAATTTTTGAAATTCAAGTTTCAGGGTCGGTGCCAGGAATGTTTACACAGTCCCTAAGTGCAAGAAGCAAGAAGAAAGATCTGTGCCCTTGTCTCCTTATACTCACTTGTGAAAACCCTCAAATTAAGGGGACATTCCAAGCCACAAAAGAGGCTGGAGAGATGAACACAATGATAGTTGTAATGGTGGCCTTGACACCCTGAGTATGTTCAGATGAAGAAAAGATAAGGACGAGCTGCTGAGAAAATCCTCCACACAGACATGTTGCCTTTTGAGATGTGGGCAAGTGTTGATGCAAAGGTATGCATGGTAAGTGGAAACCCTTATTTTGTCCTTGACTTTCAGGCACATAACACAGCTAGAGGGAAGATGCTATACACTGGCGCCACTGGGGCCAAGGGCAAAGGCAGACAAAACAGATTGTGAGGCAGATAGTGATGGGGGCAGATGGAACTTAAATGCTTTGATACACTGTGTTTTCAGCTTTTCAGCTAACTTTATTGGTTTTCTTGGTTTCTACAATAGACAAATTGGTATCTACAATGCTAAATAAAAAATAATTAATAATTACACATAAGTAATATAATGTTCTTATTATTTGAACCCACTAAGGATGAGTAGGAGATTAGAGTTGTAAGAGGGCAGTGATCTGAATCGGGAACCAGCCTAAACCTAACTTTTGATCCAAAAATTTCTGGCCAGACATTAAGATAGAAGAACTGTCTTATGGGCTAACATTCATACCAAACCCCAAGTACATTATGTCCTACCAAACCAGCAACATTTCAAGACCACTGATAATCAATAAATTAGTGTCTCAGTCAGGTACAGTACATACACCCAGGGAATGTAATATCTGTCAGTGTTAGCTTGTGCTCTTATTCTACAGTGGTTTCTATTTGTTATGTTTGGCTGGTCCCCTGCATGGTGCTAATTTAGTATTTAATGCAGAGGTATTCAATTAAAATTTAAGGACATCCAATTAGAGGAAATTTCCTCAAAGGTCTGGAAAATCATGTTCTACATGCATTATAGTTCAGTGCAATATATTCTGAAGCACCCTGTCTGTATATAGTCAATAACTGGGTGTCAAATAAAACAAAGAAAGTACAATTCAGCAAACATTCAACAATGTGTCTTGACGCATAGTCAATCACCTAGTAAGTAAGTCCCCAAAAGGTTGATTCTGTTCATCTGAACGCAGCATTTCCAGTGGGAGAAACGTTTCGTCATGCATCCAAGTGACGGTCTCAGCTGACTGCTGGTTTCCCCAACCTCATAAACAGTACATTTCCACAAAGACTGAAACTAGCCAACTGAATGAACAATGGGCTATGAGGTCAGTTTCTTGATCATTAATATGCAAATTGTCATGATACAGTCTAAAATCTAAGGAGCAGCAGATCTGACAGGGACTTACCATGCTTCTAGATGAAAATACTCTTAAAAAAGTGTTTGAATTCACTGAGAAGGCTCGTCTATAGCATGAAAAGTCTAAGACCCGGTAACAATGGAAGCTTGACTTAATTGTTGTGCATCAGAAAACACCGTGAAATAGGGAGAGTGTCCTCAGCAGCCAGACGAGAGAGAAGGATGCCATACCGAGGATGGGAACAAGTGGGTGAAAAATTTGTCTGACAGACCAGTCACTCAAGCAGAGAAAAACACCCTTGCAAAAGGGTTGAACTTTGCTGCAACACCCAGACAAATCCTGCTAGTGGAACTGATCACAGCCACAGAAACAGCAATTTGAAACATTATCATTGCAGACGTGGAAGCAGAGCAACTACAGATGGAAGTTTCGGCCTGTCTCAGCAATCCAAAGCCCCCAGCATCCAACATCAGCATGGAGGAGAGCAAGGCAACTCACATCACCTAGTAATTACAATAACATTATTATCCTTCCAGCAGACAAGGGTAGTTGCACAAGACAGACTATTATTATAAAATTTTGTCAAGCAAAAATACTTATGAGCCCCTGAAACGAGACCCAGGAAGTGGTTACAGGAAGTGGGTGATAGATTGTCTGAAGCAGTTAGAACCAGACAATGCTATTGACCGGACCTCATACCACAGGCTGTACCCAGGGGAATCTACACCAAGTCTGTGTGGTTTACTGAAGATACATAAACAGGGTGTACATTTAAGACCAATTGTCTGTATAATTAACTCGGTCACCTATAACATCTCAAAGTTTCTGGCTTCTATTCTCAACCTGTTGGTAGGCAGCTCTAAAAACCACACCCAGAACACCTGGATTTTGTTGAGAAGGTGAGAGATGTCATTATGGAGGCAGATGAAACAATAATCTCATACGATGTTACATCTCTCCTCACTTGCTTTCCAGTCGCTGACGGGTTGGAGGTAGTTTGCAAGAGATTACAGGATGACCCCAACCTCAGCAACAGGACCCCTCTCAGCCCCGACCAAGTGTGTTTGCTTTTGGAACTGTGTTTTAATTCCACCTATTTCACATACAAGGGTCAGTTCTACAGACAGACACATGGGTGTGCCATGGGTTCCCCAGTTTCACCCACTGTACATGGAAGAAGTGGAAAAGAAGGCTTTGCTATTCTACCCTGGAACACCACCAAGTCAATGGTTCAGGTATGTGGATGAAACCTGGGTTAAAATCAAATCTCAGGATGTACCACAATTCGCGGATCACATTAACTCGGTGGACCAACACATTAAATTCACATGGGAGGATATGAAAAGCGGCAGGTTAGCCTTCTTAGACTGTGAGATTTCCATCAGTAATGGGGGACATTTAAAAGTGTATGTGTGTACCGTAAACCTACGCATACGGTTCTGTATTTAAGGTTTGAATCTCATCGTCTACTGGAGCACAAATTGGGTGTCATCAGGACACTAGAACATAGAGCGAACACCATGCCCACAGACATAGTGGTCAGGGAAGCAGAAGAACATCACATCAAGAATCTCCAAAGGTTGATTCTGTTCATCTGGACGTAATGTTTTCAGTGGGAGAATCTCTCCTTAAATGCTTCTCGGCTTTTAAGGAGAGATTTTCCCACTGAAAGCACTACGTCCTGATGAACAGAATTAACCTTTGGAGATTTACTTACCTGGATGATTGAGAATGCATCAAGATCACATCAAGAAGGCCCTGAGTAAATGTGGTTATCCCAGTTGGACATTTTTCAAAGCTGGAAAAGAAAGCTCCAGCCAGGAGAGAAGGACAACTACTGCCTAAGCGAAAACCCTTAGTGATCCCTTATGTGTGAACAACAAAACATGAGATAGAGCAACTGGTAAAGAACAAAACTGAGATTTGCACTGAGATTTTACTTCTCTTTAAGATGCTGCAGCATCAAGTGGGACGAGGTTCCAGGCTGACTCCTGCAGATAGTTGTGTCAACATTTTGCATCACTCAGTTTGCATGGAATCACTTGATTTGAGCAAACCATAATCTTAATCACAATCTTGTTTTTCTTGCATATTTTAGTATGCTCAACATAACATTTTCTCCATGTTTCATAATTTTGCCATTTCAGAAGTAATGTTCTCTGTAGAGTGATGGAAAGTAAGGGTATGAAGGTATAAAATCAGATGCTGGAAGTGAAGTGAAATAACTGTTTTCCTAATCATCAGCCAGACTCTCAATTGAGTTTTAAGAACTTTGCGTCTTAAAATGGACTTTTTGACAGTCAATCACATGTGGAGATATTGTTGACAGATCTGTCAATTGAGTTTTTAAAGGCCTTTGCATTGACCAGATGCTGAATCCCAATGATTAGATTCATATAAACGAATAGTTGTGGGCTCCTTACCTTTGTAGCTAAAAACAAAATTGTATAGCTGCATTCCATTGAAATATCTACTGTCTACATGACATTAAGTTACACATAGGCGTAATCAGACCAATGACCAAGGTGCCGGTATCTTGGAGACACCCTGAATATGTTATTTGATAATAATGCATTCAAGAAGTTTTTAAGTTTCTTGATGAAGATGTTTCACCTCTCATCCAAGAAGCTTCTTCATGTCATAGTTTTCAGTGCATATTTTTTGTCATTTTATAACAGACTAGCATTCCTTCACTTATAATGCATCATTGTACATACAACTGAGAAATATAATCTGTTGTCAGATTGTAAACAAAGTTGGACTTTACTGAAACTTAACACAAAAGAAAAAGTAACATAAACTCAAAAAAACCTCTTAGTAAATCAGTTTTCAGGAAGTCATGAATAGAAATACAATGTGCATGTGTGCAAGTAAGAATGATGTGTCAGCAGTGTTGATCAGAAAAACCTCAGTGACATCTGCTTTCATTATTCTTCAACCTCGCCCCACTTAGGAACAATCTCTCTGCTGTCTTAGATGCTAATCCAACTCATTCTCCAAATATACACCCACACATTGGGTGCAGCAGTGGGAAGCAATCAGGGTTTTCTGTTGACTCCAAGCTGGTGACCTGCAGTGCACAGAGTGGTTCATATCCACAAATAAGGTAGAAAAGTGTATAATAATTAATGTCTTAAATTAAATGTATTAATTGTGTGACTTAACTCTGAAGGGAACATACAGACAGAATTTTACTTCTTTACAAAAGAAGTCTCACTAGCAGGAACACTTTTGTTCCCTGATTTCTTTCTGTTAACCTACTTCACCATCTTCTTCTTCTTCTTCTACCTTTGAGGTGCTCCCTATTGGTGTCTCGGAACATCACCCTATCTCTTGCATCCTTCGTTGGCACAACAACCCTCCTTTACTACATTCTTGAATATTCTATGTGAACTTCATCTTTTGCTCTTACCTTCATCTTCAACGTTCTTTATGCGGTATAATATTCACACTGCGTCCTCTGTACATGTCCAGTCCACCTCAAAGTTGAATCTCTGTCATAGTCCTGGGTTTTTAGACCTTGAGTTTAGAGTTCATCTTTAAACTCTAAACTTTTAGAGTTTAGAGTTTAACCTGTCAACAAATATTCTCTATTTGTTTTTTAGTTTGTTTATTGTTTATATTTTAATCTTTATTTAAAATATATTTTCATAGCAACTCTTCCAGTTACAACTTGTATTTAAATGGAATTTTCTTCTGTGTCTTCCCCTCATGAAATGATTACTACACCGCGTTCCAAATTATTATGCAAATTGTGTTTAAGTGTCATAAAGATTAAATAAGTTGTTTTTCAATTAAACCCATGGATGGAATTGTGTCTCAGGACTCTTTGTATCACTGAAATCAATCTCGGACACCTATGATCATTAGTTTGCCAGGTGAGCCCAATTAAAGGAAAAACTACTAAAGAAGGATGTTCCACATTATTAAGCAGACCACCATTTTCAAGCAATATAGGAGGAAAAATGATCTCTCTGCTGCTGAAAAGCGTGAAATAGTTGAATGCCTTGGACACGCAATGAAAACCTTGGATATTTCACAAAAATTTAAGCGTGATCACCATAATGTTAAGAGATTTGTGGCTGAGTCAGAGCACACATGGGTTCCTGCAGATAAAGGCACAATGATGAAGGCTTCTGCCAGACAAATACATCAGATTAAGAGAGCAGCTACTAAAAGGCCATTACAAAGCAGCAAACACATATTTAAAGCTGCTAGTGCCTCTGGAGCCCTGTGAACATCAAGGTGTAGGATCCTCCAGAGACTTGCAGTTGTGCATAAACCTTGTATTTGGCCACCCCTAACCAATTCTCACAAGCAGAAACGGCTGCAGTGGGCCCAGAACTACATGAAGACTAATTTTCAAACAGTCTTGGTCACTGATGAGTGCAGTGTAACCCTGGATGGTCCAGATGGATGCAGTGGTGGATGGTTGGTGGACGGCCACCATGTCCCAACAAGGCTGCGTCGTCAGCAAGGAGTTGGTGGAGTCATGTTTTGAGCCGGAATCACGGGGAGAGAGCTGGTCGGCCCCTTTAGGCTCCCTGAAGGTGTGAAAATGACCTCTGCAAAGTATGTGACTGACCACTTTCTTCCATGGTAGAAAGAGAAGAACTGTGCCTTCTGCAACACAATCATCTTCACGCAAGACAATGCACCATCTCATGCTACAAGGAATACCTCTGCATCATTGGCTGCTATCGGCGCAAAAGGAGAGGAACTCATGGTGTGGTCCCCATTCTTCCCTCACTTCAATCCTATTGAGAACCTTTGGAGCATCCTCAAACAAAAAAATATGAGGGTGGGAGGCAGTTCACATCCAAACAGCAGCTCTGGGAGGCTATTCTGACATCCTGCAAAGACATTCAAGTAGAAACTTTCCAAAAACGTACAAGTTCCATGGATGCAAGAATTGTAAAACTGCTATCAAATAAGGGGTCCTATGTTAATATATAACTTGACCTGTTAAGATGTTTTTGATTGAAATAGCTTTTGATGTCAGTGAAATTTATCTACTAATGCTGCAAATTCAACAAATGACCATTTTTAATTCTCTACAACCTATAAAATCTTTTGAAACTCTGTATGTGTAATAATTTGGAACAGTGCATTTTAAGTTTTTTATTTTTGAAAAACATACTGTTTTCATTGGGAGTTTTGTTCAGTAACATTTGAATTATACTCTATTGGTCGATGACTCAAAAATTATGCCGACTGTCATTTGAATCGACTATTTAGGAAAAACAGAGAAAAATATCATTTGCATAATAATTTGGAACGCGGTGTGTTGTTTCTGAGTTTCCCTGTTTTTAGTTATCCTCTTTTACTTCCTGTTTTACTTTGGTAATTTTTTGTCCCTTATGTTTATATTTACGGTTACTTCCCTTCTCGTGTTTTGATTGTTTGTAACTGTGCCTTGCTAACCTCCTGTGTCCACTTTTCCTAACAACCTTGTTTGTTTATTTAAGTGCTGCTCCTCTTTTATCCTTTTTTTGTTTCATTTGTTGTGTCACCCTGCTTATGAAATATTGTGGTTTTAATTTGATGCTTCTTTTCATCGACTTTGTTGTATTGGCACCATCATCTGCCTCATTAAACACTTGCTTTGTGCTCAATTTTGCCTAAGAGTGAGTCTGGATTTTGGTCCGCGACCAGAGTTTTAAGACAGTACATCACAACCAGCATGGATCCAGCAGATATCCTTTCCAGGGAGTTCAGTGAGTAAGTAATCAGGCCTCTCAGAATTACCACACAGATTTGTGGCTCTACAGACATTAAAATCATTTTTGTGGACCCTTCTTTTATGCAGGGCATTATGCATAAACATCCTCAGCTGCTCCAGTCCCCAACTATTTCATGCATATTTTTCACAATCACCCAGGTGGAAAAAAGTGTAGAGGAATTTGAATCATAGTATGCCTGCACCCTCAATTTCACATTTCACAATGCACACTGCTGCCTGGCCTAATGGTTTTGTTGCCCAGCCTGAAGGCCCAACTGAGTTCTGGTAATATCTCCACCAGTGCCTGCATTTTCCCCAGTTGTGTTGGATAAAACTAGGCACCACTCTTTCTCACTATCCAGTTCTGAGGACACCTTATCCGACCCTGTCTTTCTCCTTGGGTCTGAGGATGCCAAGCACCTACCTGCCACTCCACATAGGTCCACTGATGCATCAGTCTGCTGGCTGCTCTGCCCAGGGCCACCCCAGAGACCACCGCCCTGAGACCCCATTCACTGTAGTTCTGCCCCTTAGGTTATGCTTCCTGAGATTAGCCTAACCTAGAAGCTGCTTCCTCAGAGCTTGCCACATCCATGACTGAGCGTTCTGACACGTCTGAGTCTCCTAGTTCTGACTCTTCTACTGAGCCAGATAACTGTATCCTTTGTGCCTGCTAATCTGGACTATCCTGAGCCCAAGCTGGCCCAGCCAGTGAGTCCAAAATGACCTGCACAGTCCCAGCCAGTAAGTCCAGTCTGTCCTGCGGAGCTCCAGCCAGGCCCTGAGGAGCCATTGTGCTCTGCCCAGCTCTAACAGCTTCTGTGGTCCTGCACCACCTGTGGGGGCCTGAGGGTTTCTGTCACCTGAGCGAGGAGATTCAATATTGCCTGATTCAGATCTGCTGCCCTCTCCACTCCTTTGCTGAAGTTTGCCTCCAGTAAGCCTGGGTTTCTACACACTGCTGCTTTACCTGAGCTGCTCACTTCCGGTTAAGTGAACGCTGGCACGCCTGGCTGCCGCTGCTCACCAGTTATTGTTATATTTTTATTATAATTTTTTCAGATGCTGACAACAATTTGAATCCAGTATCTAAGGCGCAACCCTGTTTTGACTTGTTTCTGCAATATTTGCAAGTTTCTGTTGCTTGCGCTGGAGCTGTCAGCTCTTTGTTTGGTCCCTACTTTCATCTGGCCTCTTCCAACCATTTGTGCTCAGTGCTCGGCCCTAATTAAGATGTGGATCCACAGGCTGCTGGTGTGGTTCGTGCTCACCTGGGTTGTTTTATCCATCGTTCATCACCCGGCGACAGCTCTTCTCCAGTACTCTGCTACGGATCTTTTTATCTGTTGTCAAGTTCTGTTCTGTTTTGCAATTTTAACTTATTTTATGTATTTTATCACTATTGCTTCTTTTATTAATTTTGTTCTTTTGTAAGGTGACCTTGGGTTTTTGAAAGGCACCCTCAAATAAAATGTATTATTATTATTATTATTGTCTACATCTTCATTGCTGGCCCCCCGCTAAGTCTGCAGTGTCTGTCACCTTCACTGTGGCTACGTCCACACTAGCCCGGATAGATTTGAAAACGGCGTTTTCGTCTGAAAATGCGCCGGGTCCACACTAGCGTTTTCAGTCGTTTTCACAGAGTTGCGCATCCACATTGAAACGGCCAAAAACACTCACGTTCCAGTACTGTGCATGCGTGAAACACAAGAAGATTCGACCTGCCTCATTTCTGTCTGCTGCTTATTAACTTTCCGGCTCTTTGAAACATCGCGCAAAATGTTGAGGAAAAGCACCGAGTTTTTTAAATGGACTAACAATGATGTGGAGTTGTTGCTGTGAGTAACACAAAAGTACAAAGTTGCAAAAGCGAGTGAGAATTAAAGAATTTGAAGAAAAGCTATCTGGAGCATGTACAAACTGATATTAATCTTTAAAAGGGCTGTCAAAATTGAGAGCAAACAAAACAACTGCTGTATAATGCCCTCCGCTATCTTAGTTTAATTGGTGACGTGACTGCATCATATGACTAACATGCGTCATCGTTTTAGAAAGTCTGCATTTTTGCTGTCTACACTGCGATGCGAAAGCACCGTTTTCAAATGTATGCATTTTCAATGAGCGAAAACGCCATCTCAGTGTGGACGGGAGTGTTTTCTGGTCTGTTCTTTAGCTACCTTGGCATCAGTCTTCGTGCTCACTGTCCAGGGTTCAGACCCTGGACTTGCAGTCACAGAAAGTATAATCCCAGCCATCTGCAAAGAATTTACATTGCAATACACCAACTATGCATATGCCTCATGGACTTTAAGTGTATTTGTAGGGTGACTGGAGCTCAAGAGGTAGAGTAGGTCATCTAATAATCGAAAGGTATGAGGCATCTTGAGGTGACTGTTGATTTCATTTGTCACCATATAAATAAAATGAATTGAAAATAGAATTGAAGGTTGGTGTTAAGTTTCCTGGCTGCGCTGCATGCCAAATATCTGTAGGCAAGATACTAACTCTCCAAAATTTGTGGTAAGTGGTGACAATGAAAACTGCAACATTATCTATGTAGTTGAGGCTATAAGTGATGCTATCCACTGCAAAATAATTGCAGCAGTGAATGCAAAATATGGCTCTATAAAAATGTAAGAAATTGTAATCACAAAGTGAAATTTTAAATGAAAACTGAGTGGAAAAGGAGGAAAGTGTGGAGCTTTAAAAAATACTACCCCTTCATTTCAAGACTATCAACAAGATCTTGATGCATTCTCAATCATCCAGGAAAGTAAATCTCCAAAAGTTGAATCTGTTCATCTGGACGTAGCGTTTTGTGGGAGAAATGTTTCGTCACTCAGATTGCCAGGATTTATACATCGGGGAAACCAAACAACCTCTAGTGAAGCAGATGGCACAACACAGAAGAGCAACCTCATCAGGCCAGGACTCTGCAGTTTATTTACACCTACAGGCCAGTGGACACTCTTTCAACGATGAGGATGTACACATCCTGGACAGGGAAGAACGCTGGTTTGAGCGCGGAGTCAAGGAGGCCATTTACGTGAAAAGGGAAAGACCATCTCTGAATCGAGGAGGGGGCCTAAGGGTACATCTGTCACCATCTTACAATGCTGTGATTGCAGCCATTCCCCAACTCTCTGTGAATGGTACTCATGGCCATTGATCAGTGTTCTTTGATCAGTGGGTTTTGGTCAGTGATTGTTGATCAATGGTCATGGGAATTTGCATAATTATGATTAAGGAACTGACCTCACAGCCCATTGTTCCTTCAGTGGGCTGGTTTCAGTCATTATGCAAATGTACTGTTTATAAGGTTTGGGGAAACCTGCAGTCAGCTGAGACTGAAGGTCACTTGGATGAGTGACGAAACGTTTCTCCCACAAAACGCTACGTCCAGATGAACAGATTCAACTTTTGGAGACTATCAACAAGAGTGACATTAATGACAGCCTCAAAGCACAATTAGTAGCCATCCATTGCGGTAAGGGTGCAGAGCTTAGCAACTTCACACTGAGCCACAGGAGTTACGAAAACTGACAACGTGGTAACAGTCTTTATACAAACCAACGTACGCCACTGTTTTTTGCAAGGCTTGCGACCAGACCCCTCCTGGCCAATCAGAGTTGCTGTCACAAGCATTTCTCTGAGGCAAAGCAGGAGTATTTTTGCAAAAGGAGGAAAATGTCTTTGGAAACTAATATGATTTTGTTCATTAATGTTACAATCGGCATGACATTTATGATCAGAATTGCTACACTATCTTGTGAAAAATTATACTTTGATGCCACCTGTCCAACAGAATAAAATCCACTTGAGAGTTAACAAAGTGCTCTTAAAGGCACAGGGCTGCTTATTTTGGGCCCTCTGGACTGTAACATTTTCACTCCATAGTTTGCACATTTGTTGTGTAGTATATTTAATTATAAATGGATATTATTTTTTTATCCACAAAGTACATTTATCAGGAGATGGTGGCAATCAAAAACAGGGAAAAACAAACAAAAAAAATTTAAAAAAAAATTAAAAATGATAAAATATAAAAAAAGGCCAACATCTAAGATCAAATACCTCCAAAATAAGCTGCTACAGTGCTTATGTATATATGTCATAAGTAATGAATTGTCCTGGTCACAACTTGGACTTGGGGCTATTTGTTGACAGAGTGTGTTGCAACAAGAAACTAATTACTGCTGAACATTACAGACAATGGTGTCCTCTGCAGTGGCTTGGTCTCTTGGGAAGTTTCATTTTCCCTCTCCTTCCACCCCTTGACTGCCAGAGGTCAAAGACTCTACAGAGATAGAGACTCTGTTGTGTCACACCAAAACATATCCTAGAGCTCCAGTTTTAAACAGCTGAATTTGAGTATAGATAACCGTTAAAGTCAGTCTGCTGCTATTTTATATAACTACGCAACAGCAACTTTAATTACAAATTTCTTTGTTAGACTCTTATGAAGTGTATTTACATGACAAAAGACATAAGAAACCATAATAAGGCTATCCATAGACCAATGCGGAAAAAGTAATTTGAAGGTATTTTTGTCTTAAAATAACCTAAGATCAAAAGGCTTTCGACTTCTGCAGATATGCAAACTCAGTGTCATTTAAAATTGATCTTGTTTTTCTAAGGCAAGTTAAAATGGTGAATGAGGAAATATATAAAGAAAACACCAAATGTATCTAATTTCCTGTGTTTAATCTATTTCCATTTCTTATCAGGCCTGATGTGAAGAATAAACAAACAACATGTGCAGTGATAAAAATGGTATTTGTGTAATTTTGCAAATGATCATTTTTGGGAATAAAAACATCATAAAATACGGCTATGGAAAAGCTGAGCTGACAGCTCTGGACTCGGAGCCATAGATGAGGAGAATGGATTTTGCTAGTTTGGAAATGGAAAAGGAGTTGAAATAAGAACATTGTCACTCACAAAGGAAGCACTAATTTAGCAGTGTAGACTGCGAAAGTGAAATTAACACAATGATCCCTGAGTCCAATCCAGCGCCTGGGGAACAGTGTGTAGAGACGATAACTTAACGGTACCTTGCTCAAGGGTACCTCATACCTCAGGGAAGCCGTTTGGTGGATTCAAACCCCCCGACCCGGGCCTTCCAATGATGGGGCGAACTCTACCTACTGAGCTAGCCCTGCTCAGTTGCATACATGACCCTAGAAAAAGTTCAGATAAAGATTCAGAAGCTAGATGTGTTACTTTACTGAAATAAATATAGGTGTCAGCATAATCATTTTAATTTGAGTGTATGGGTGGAAATCACTGTAATTTTCATTAAGCTTGAAGTATGTTATTTCAAGAAATTCACTAATTTCATCAGATTTTCTAATTAACCACTCTTTATGCTTATATTCTATTTACATCCATTCCTTTTCATTGTGGACCTTTACATTTCTAGGCTTTCATATCAGCAATTGTCCCAATCATAGCGTAGTTTGATGCTGATTCATTGTCTCTTGAAAGTCCCTGTTTTCTCACAATCACCCTCTTATTGTAAAATAAGTTTGTTTTTTGCAGAAACTTGAGAATTACATCTCGAAATCAAGTGTTAAAGGGCTTTATTATGAAACCTGCTTTTATTATTATTATTTATTATTATTTAGTGAACAGGAGAGGGACCTGACACACAAACTTGTTACTACATTAAACAAGTGTAACATCAAGTTAAACTTGATGTTACACTACCTATTCAGTGTACTTTTCACTCACATTTAGATTATATTGACTATGTACTAGGCACTGGAAACTGTAAATAAAATATTATTATTTATATTATTTTAAAAAATAAAACAACATTACTCTTATTCTCTTTTTTATTTTATTTTGCTTTTCTTATTGTACTTTAAATGCTGCTTAATGTTCACATTAAGATTATATTTCTGGTTGTTTCCATAAATCTTGAATTAAATAAAATCCATCCATCCATCCATATTCTTCCACTTATCTGAGACCCGGTCACAAAAATCCCAGTGGTATTTTATGTTTTTCTGGGGACAGCATGACAACAGCTGTAAAGTTTCAGTTTCAGTTTTGATGTTGCAGATACATTGTCAGTATTTTATCATTACTTTTTAATAACATAGCTCTTTTCATCTCTGTGATAGTTCTTGATGTCCTGCTGGTGCATTTAACTGAGACAGATCTGAGGGTTGGTGGGTAATCAACCCCTCCCAAACACACACACACACACACACACACACACACACACACACACACACACACACACACACACACACACACACACACACACACGATTTAATAACATCCCAGCCAAACTCACACAAAGGACGCTCACAGTAGCCCTGCTCAGTTATTTTTAGCAGCCTTATTTGCTGGCTGGTCAAAGTTGGAGTTGTGTGAAGTGGACTTGGCACTGCAGTCAGTACACATATAGCTATATATATATGTATGTGTGTGTCTGTGTGAGCCCTGATTGACACAAATAAATGAGGAGTGTTTCAGGCAACACACTGACTTTCTTTCACCATGCATGAACTGTGCTGAAAAGAGCTTTTTCATTGCTGCTCACCTGCTCTCACTGGATACACAAAACTGTAATGATACCACGGCTCTCTGTCTATATGTCTACCTCAGGTTATGATGGATCTATGGATATGTGGTTGAGATTCTGGTCAGACAGGAGTATGAGCATGACATATTCCTGAAAGAACACAGATCCCTGAATTTAAACAAACACATATACACAATTTTGATTGGGGTACATTTAGGCACACTTAACACTTTAGACTAGTCAGTACTGTCTTAGTATGAACTTTTTTCATATATTTTTGATATTGTTATATTTGCATTTTGGAACTGTTGATTATCTTTGCATTTAAATTAAAAGATTGCAAGTGCATAAATGAAAATGCATGTATGTTAGAGTGAGAATTTGTAAATATGTACATTAAAATACATGTATAAGAGAGCACAATATTGCAATGTGTGTGTTAAATATGTGTAAACATGAGAATAAAAATATCTAAATATAAAAATTAAAATAAAACTATGAGAGAGTGAAAGTACATGTATGTGAGAGTGAAAGTATATGTATGTGAAAGAAGAATGTATGTGTGTGAGAGTGAAAGAATGAATTTTGGCTTGTGCGGCCCCTCATATTTTTATGTTACTACTTTGACACTGAAGTTTCTTGGGGGTTTTTTGTGATGCACCACACATGTCTTTAATAAAACAGACAAAGTCATAGTGGCTGTAATGCTCTACATCACTTAGTCATTCAGTTCTTCTTTGAGCAAGTAATGCTAAAAATCTGTGTTGCAGTGGAGCCACATGTTGTGCATTATGTTGAGTAACGTGCTGTTAAAACTGAGGAAAAACTGACATGTGACCTTAATGAGGTCTGCGCACATCTCAAATAATAAGAAACAGAATCATTTTACTTATGGGGGTGTTTGACACTTTGTAAAAACTTGTTCTATTAGAAGTCTTGGATAACAGCCTTCCCCAAATGACACCTAAACTCAGTTTTTTCCAAAGCATGATTTCATTAGTTGCTGTTACAGGATACATTTAGCCACATAAACATCACTTTGTGTTGCACCAAACCTACTATGAAATAATGGCAGCACAATGAGAGCTGCAGTGATCCACATGCAAGTTGCGTGGCTAAAGCAGAGCCAGCTGAGTATGTTTTTGTGTGAGTGTGTTGCATCAGTGCTGCAGGGACGGAAGAGAGACAGATGTGCCAGAAAAGTTAAGGAACCTCCCTTCCCCTGTCTCCTTCAGAGATCCTCCCCATTCCCCCTCCCCCTGTGCTCCTCATGCCCAGCGATTCCATCCTCCCTCTATTTATCCATGCCCTCAGAGGTCAACAGATGTGTTTCTCATGAAACATTTATTGTGGTCATTAACAGAACAGAGGGCAGCATACATAAATCAGATTTGTTCACCCCGGGAAGAATGCCGATATAAGAGTGTAACCATGCATGGGAAGTATGACTACTAAAGCTTGTAGAAAAGTCTTTGAAGACCAAGATGCGCATATGAGAAGCTTGAGAGCTTAGAGAGTGACTGAGAGAAAGATGAGGAATATATTTCTACAAAAACATATGAATTTATCAAACCAGTGCCACAAAACATTAGAAATGTACATGAAGAGAGAAACCTAGGTGAAATATCACCTTCTTGTTTCACTAGCCTAGATGAGTCTTGACAATACACAATGGAAACTCTTAGAATGAACTCTTTCAACTGCTGCAGGCTGAAAGACAAATAGCAGCTGCTACAGGGGCAATTTCAGAGTCAGCAGAGACCCAAAGGCAGGCCTTCTGCAAGTGCTGGAGGACAAATGAAAATATATAAAGTATTAGTAGCAGTTTTTATTCTAATAATCACAAATTTCAAATAAACCAAAGTTGCAAATGTAATTCTAATTCTAATGAATATTTTATTTAGGACACAAGCAGTGAAAGAGAATTAAAAAAATAGCTTTATTTTCTGTTGCCTACATTGTAGAGGGTGGCTTTGCCCCCACATATAAACAGAAAGGTGGGAGAACCCAAAAATTGGCAATCATGGCTTTGCATGAGAAAAGAATCACTCACAATAATTAATTTGAATGCTGATTAAGCATTCACTTAATTGAGGTCTGTTGTGTTTGTACATAACACCAGAGACGATGGCTCATTTTTAGGCACTTTAATGTCAGTGAAAACTGTTTATGTCACACTCTCTTCTTCTACTCTCTCTCCTCATTTCACCTGTTACACAGCGGCACCTCTGGCCTGAAGGAGCAACAGCACCACAGAAGCACACAACACCCAGATTCAGTCCACATAAGCCTGCAAACACAACATTTCCCCTTTTACCCGAAAATTCTCACTGACGTAAAGTGTAGGTATTAATCACCCATTAAACAGCATGTTTAGTTTTAAGGGTGCCTAGTTAACACTTCAGTTCAGTTTTATTTTTTCATGCGAAAACACCCAACACTATGGCAGAAGTCATAACTGAAATTAAGCATAAGGATTTTAAATCAAATTCATATTTTTGTTTCAGAAACATATCCTTTGTCAGATTAGCATAACAGTGTCTGCCACCATTGGAAGTTTACCTTTAACCTATTTCAATGACAGTCTTTTGTCCATGTTGGCGGCTGCCTATCTCTTTGCAGCATTGAACCTTTGACTGTCTTTGTTAGGCTGACGTTTTCCTTTGCTGTATCAGCTCTTGGTGCTTCTTTTGAGCTGACTGGGCAGAGTGAAAGACGTCCATCTCTTCCCATCACTGAGAAGGAAAGAACTCTGACCCGTTTGCTGCTGTACAAACAATGGATTGCTGTACTGAGTCTCTCCTTTTCCCACATGGAAAGGTTTGCATACTCTAACTGAAGCACCAACAGTCACTTTAGTAGGTTTAGCACCTCTTTGCTCTTTGTTTGTGTACAATGCACTTTTGTCCTGCGTCTGTACCACTTTAGCTTTGATGCAGTCATACTGTCCATCTGTTGATGGAGACAGGATGTCCAATTTAGTCTGCATTGGCCTCCCTCTGAGGAGCTGGAAAGGTGACCCACCAGTTGTAGCACTGGGGGTAGCCTGATAGCTGGGAAGTAGTTCCGTAACTACAGTTTTCCAGGGTTGCTGAGTAGCTTGTACTGTCTGAATAGAGCCTTTCAGTACTCTGTTAAAGCGTTCCACACCTCGGTTCATCTGAGGATGGTACACACTTGTCCTGATGTGATTAATGCCACGTTCAGTCAGAAAATCAGTGCAAAGTCAGTGGATGTGAACTGTGGCTCATTAAAAGTGGCAATGGTGCAGGGGTTTCCTTCACAGGCAAAAACAGAAGTCAGGAATGGAATCACAATTGCAGTTGTGGCATTTGGGGTGAATGCAACTTCAGGCCACTGACTTAAATAGTCAGTAAGGGTGATAGCAAACCTGCAGTCATAGGTCCCATGTTCAAATGGTCCAACAATGTTGACCACAACATGTTGAAACGGACTTTCTGGAAACTTGATTGGTTGCAATGGGCAGGTGAAACAGTAGCTGTTTTATCACAAGCCTGGCAGATCGTGCAGGCTGACAGAATTGTGTGGACAAGTTCATCCATGTGTGGCCACCAGTATAGTTCTGTAAAGCGTTGTTTAGTGCAAACTACGCCTTAATGTCCTTCGTGTGCCAGGTAAACAACTTTTCCTCTCAGAGATTTAGGAATTATGAGCAGACCGCCTCTAAATATCAGAGGTGACTCTGCTGCCAGTTCATTTTGCACGTGGAAGTAAGGTTTGACCTTATCTGGAAGGGACTTTTTAACTTTTGGCCAGCCTGAAAAAATAGTCAGTCTCAGTTTTGTTAGATCGGGTGTGCAGGTGACAGGCAGTCTGCCATGATGTTCTGGCTTCCTGGACGATACTCCATGTCGTACTGGAAACATGTCAGTCTAGATGACCAACGCGTAATCCTCATGCCAGCTCTGTTCATCCCTTTAGTACTTAGCAGAGTGCTGAGAGCTTGATTATCCATTTTATCAAAGGAAACAGTGGCCTTGTTGCTCTTTATCACTTGCCTTTTTATACCAACCTTGCGGTGGAGCTGAGCTGATCACGCTCCTCTCTTTCCTCAAAAACATGCACTCATCACCTCGACAGCTTGTACTGGAGTAGTCTGAACTATGCAAGCAGTAGAGAGCAGTGTAGCATTGTGAACAGCAGCCTCCACTTGACATGCAATAGTAACGGCTTTGTCCAATGTAAGGTCCTCAGCCAGCAGTTATTTATGTTGAACAGCTAAGAGATTAGCATTAGCAATAAGCTGATCCCAAATCATTTCGATCTCCATTGCTCCAAAACTACACGGTGCAGCTAAAGTTCTGGGTCATGGTTTCCTCAGAGTGCTGAAATCACTGTCTGAATGTGTGTCTGCATTACCAGAGTTAGCAGAGCTACCTACCTATCGTAGCTCGGAATAAGGACTTGAATTTGAATGGATAAGACAAGTGAATTCAGTTGACTTCAATCTGCAATCTACTGACATCTAATGGTGAGATTTTACAAACTGTAACTTTAATGATACTTGAAAATAGGCATCAGCCTGAGCCTTTTTAGTCAGGATACAGAGTCTGTGGCACCACTGAACTGTGGGATATTTCAGTTTTTTGTGTGTTTTTCTTATATCTTACACACTGTAAACTGTATTTCTAACTTTTTAAAAACTGTTAAATGAAGTATAAAAGTATGCGCTCCAAGGTTCATGCCGGGCACATGTGGTCAGGAGTAAATGAAATTTACTCACTGTCTGAGGGAAATAAATTCAATATACCAACAAAACTAACAAATATTTCCACAATTAAAACACTTCCCGTTGTGTAAAGGCTGCAATACGACATGCTGGCATGTTTGATGCAGTTAAAGTAGTATTACTAGAAATACTAGGACAGAAATGACAGTAATACATTTTAAAGGGCCTAATGACTAACATTGACTGTCCACTGTGTTAAGCACACTTGCTCAACTGCTCATTAACACAAATATCTAGTTAGCTGCTAACATGGCTCACATGGGAGCACTGATTTCACCTTTAAATCTATGCATTTAGGCATGTAGACATGGTCATGATGACCCACCGATTTTCAACTTGAGCATCAGAATGGTGGGAAGAAAAAGTGATTTAAGTGACTTTGAAAATAGCATAAATTACTCAGTAATGTGAATGCTGATTAAGCTTATTCAGCATTCACTTACTGAGATTCTATTTTTATTTCACACATTTTTCGCCGGCTGTCTCCTTCATTACCGTCCAGCTTAAGAGTACCTTCTAACAGACCCACTGATATGCATTGTATTTTCAGTTAGGAGTTTGTCCCAACAGCAGGAAAGACTGCACTCTTTAAATTGCTCCTGTGACCACATTTTCTACACTAGGAACATAAAACACACACTGTTGTGTAGAACAAGTCCTTGAGACCCTCGCGATTGAAAAAGTATTTTGACAGGAGTTACAGTCTTGGATTTAGAAGCTGTTTTTCGGCAGGTGCACCACAGAGTAACAGCATGTCAGTATTTACTGCAGTCCAACTGAAAGCTGTTGGCAGCTGTTGGTGAATTTAAATGCACAGGAATGACAGAGCATTTGGATTGGCACATTCATTTCAGGGCTAGTTTTCACTGGTGGATTTGTTTTCAGCAAACAGGTGGTTCAAATCTGGGCAGTTGAAGTCAGTTGATGACTTTTAGAATAATCTTTTTTGTTTGGATGATTAGAACTGAAACGTTTACCTGTCTGTAGTGGATTCTCCCAAACTCATCCAACCTAACTTTAGTGTTCCTGTTTTTAGTCTGTATAGTTTATCTCCCCTCTAACACAGTCTTAAAATAAAATCCCCAAACAGTTAAAGATTGACAATGATTTTACCTGCAAAAACACAAACACAACTCAGTCAGGTAATTAGTGTCAGCTGATAGCTTTCAAAATATTTCAATGAGCAACAAGATTAGAGCAAATGTTTCCCAGGCTATATTGGCAGATTTCCAGATTTCTGTTCCCTTCAGAGACCATGTACAGTATTTATACTAGTATAAAGTACAGTGCAGTATAAAGTAGAATTCAGTGAATGAATCTAGCACTGACCATGAAGACCACAGCTGCTGTGCATTCCAACGTTACCACAAAGCTAGTAAGTATATAGGCTAGGTTAGTTAGTATACCTCAGTCTGTTGTGCTTTGACAAACAAAAATACATAATTTATCAAAATACATCATATAGACCCAATCTGAATAATTTTCAGTTTGCCAAATCCCAATAAGAAGTCACTTTTTTGTTCTTTTTGGCCTTTAGATACTTACAGTGAAGAGTGAGAGGAAAGCTGAAGGAGAGAGAGAGAGGGGAAGACATGAGGCAAAGGGCTGTCGGTCAGATTCAAACCCGGGGTGGCTGCTCTATGGCATATGGTTGGCTGATAAGATGGTGAACTAAACCGGCTCCCACCAATAAAGTGCCTGACCTTGAAATATAACCCCTCTTCTTCCCCTCCTGCCCTAAAGTTATTTCTCACTCTTTCCTCTCCCAGACACACTGTGTGACAGTGCACAGAAACAGTTTGAGTGATTTTTGATCTTTGTTGAGCTGTTAGATATGTTGAAATTACCTGCTACGGTGTTTTACTCCCTTTATGCGTGCTGCTTTTCTGCAGCGCTTGCTAGATGCTTAAGTACCACAGCGACAATTTGGGGACATCTGCACATTTTCTAGCTTGCTTAAAATCCTTATAGCCCTATAAATATATGGTTATGCCTGTTTTATCCCTGTGGACATGATAAGCCCCGGTAATGGAGGATACTCTAGTAAAATTCACTTTTGTGTGTTATTGTTCCTTCCATTTAGGCTCAGATCAGTTTAATGTTTGATGGCACACAGTGATGTGCAACAACAACAACAACAACAACAACAACAACAATAATAATAATAATAATAATAATAATAATAATAATATTTTAATAATAACTCAAATTAAACTAAAGTAGAGAGCATTTTTTGACAATGTAAGGAGCAAAAAGTACACATACTTTTAAAATATCTGTAGGATAAATAATAACAATAACAATGATAATGATAATAATAATAATAATAATAATAATAATAATAATAATAATAATAATAATAATAATAATAATAGTACTCAATAATAAAGTAACTCTAATAAAGTACAGCAAAGAAGTATTTGTACTTTGCGAAAGATTTGGGACTTTGTGGGGAAACTTTCAGGGTTTAACCCCAATAAGACAGTGATGCTGGAAAAGGTAGATGTTAGTTTGCTGTTCCTACTGTTAACCCTGACAATTAAATATTTTCTCTTGCCTGTTATAAATGAGAAAATTGCTAGTTTATTGATGAGGCAACATTAAAACTGTAATTTAGTCATATGAGTGGACAGTAAAAGTTAAAAAAATTGAAAAAATAGGCAGAAATTGTGGTTCACGCTTGTCTTGAATGGACAGTTAGAGGATAACATTGTCACATTGTTAAGTCTAATTCTCATTCTGTTTCAATCTGCAAACACACACGTTTAGTACTTAACTGACAAATAAGCCCTAGACAAGTAACCTTGCCATGCCATGCATGGTGAGAACATTTACATTTAGACTAAACATGCATATACAAGCACCTACCAGCATTTCACTTTCAACTCAGACTTGGTGATGATTCAGTTTAAAATCTATAGTGAAACTTTGTGATTCCTTTACATGAATAAAAATGCTTCCCCAAATTGTTCATGTTTACCATTTGTTAATGTCAATGCTTTGAGGTGTTTTTGAAACCTAATCATCTTTGGGGCGATATACATATGCATAGGGCTAATTTATTGTCTTTGGATATAGTGCAGGTGGTTTCTAATAAGGCTGTAGGCCAACACATAAACTCACTTGTAAAAGGAAGGATATGCGTCTTTAAAAGAAAACCATTTTACAAGAAAATACCTTTTAAAAGTCAAATGGGTGTACTTAAGACACTAGGACTAAATAAACAAGCTGAAAAATGGAGCTTCAGTTTGACAAGAAAGGTTTTAATTGACAGACAGTTCCTTTGTTTATCTTGGCACAAAAACCAGAACCCAAAGTTGTAGATAAGGACAAATAAACTTACATACACAGGGTCTTATTTTCAACAAACCTGTTTTGGTTACATTTTTCCAGAAATTTTGTTGGGTTTTTTTTTTTTTTTTTGTTAACTAAAATATTCTTTCACATTTAGTTTTCGGTTTACTGTTATAGCTAACTATAACAACCTTGACTGTGTGTCTGTAAAAAATTATGCTTGCATTTGGTTTCTACAGGAAATGCAGGAATGTGTGCATCTGTGTGTGAATGAGACATGAAATGTCACTTGCAGAACTCCAGCTGTTGCACAGAGAGCGCCAAGAAATATGAGGCACAGAGCCAGCCTGACTGAGGGCTGCACACCAATTGCTGCAGTCAGTCTTTTAAGGTAAGACAACCATAACACAAGAGAAAAATGGGAAGGTAAATTATTACACTATACAATATTTCATCATATTCTCTGCTGTGAATATGTACTTGACAGAGAAACGAATATACCCTTGCAGGTTACAGGAGAGGAAAAATGTGAAAAAAGTGAAAAAGTGTTGTGAGTTCCAGTGTAAGAGCTGATCCGGCCAGTAAAACTGCCGAGAATCTGTACATAAAAGCCTACCAAAACACTCACTTTCTAAAAGTTCAGCAATTTCATCTACTTTCTTTTCTCTTGGATATCACTTCTAAAACTACTTACAGCCTAGATTAGTGAGCATAGTTCAGGGTTCTTTAAACTTTCTGTGTTTTTGTTCTTACAAAAATCCTTTTGTATTGGGTCTAAAGTACTTAGCCTTCACAGAGACTAACAGTTCCTTTCTTGTACTCTCTTGTGTCCCATTACTCCTGTGATTAATTCAGAAGTAAAGGTCCAGACAACCTTGTCATCTTGTTCAGTGCTTCAGTGCTAAGCTGTACCTCAACACAACTGAAATGAAGAAACTGGCTGTATGCCCGGTCTAACACACAAACAAGTATGGAATTTATGAATGTTGATGAAATACAATACAGTATGCATTCCACGTGCACTTTCTGGTCACTGTGGAGTTCATTAGTCTCATTTAAGAAGTGAAGACTTTGTTCCAGAACCACCAGATGAAGCTTAGGAGGCAAAAGAAAGATAACACCTGGTTGTTAGAAAGCTATTTCCTCAAAAAGAACAGCCCATTTTTTGTACATGCAGTCATCTTCCCTCACACAACTCTCAACACAGTATTTGCAGAAACACAAAATAGACAAACAGTTGTGATAGACTAAAGTTCAATTTAGTTTTATTTATACATTTACTAATTCTGAAATTAATTTAAATCATTACCTGTTTGTGTTATAGTTTCTGAGCTGGAATGAGGCCTAGCTTAAAAAATGTTTCAACCAGCATGCAGGAGGTGGGGTGACCTTTAAAAAGACATCCCCACTGAACCTGGCCTTCTCTGCATCTGCTAGTTACTCCACCAGGTTCTGAAAATAGTAACAGACTGAAAAGCTCAACAAGCCCCACATGGCTGGCTGGGTACAGGTATCAGCCATTATGAACGTAGTTCATTTAGCTCAGTGAATGCAGATCTGATATAGATATAATGTACTATATTTTTTCAATAAAGAGATGTTCATTTTAGCAGTAAAAAATATTGTCTCTCCATTGGCTTATTTAGCTAAAAACTGAGCTTATTATTATCAGTGACTCTGTAGTGTACTTGTTAACACATTTGTATTACATTTTAAAGATTATGTAAGGTTTTTTTGAGGAGTTATCAAATGCTACATTGTCTGATCACATCTAACAAAATGGCTAACAGGCTTTGATCAAAGTCCAGTATCTGCTGGTGTTCTTGCCAGATTCATGGCGCCAGAACAATTCTTGAGAAGGCTTGATGCCAGCACCCACAGTCTTTATTATGAAACATGACTGGGACTGTAGTCCTTTGATACAAAACCACAGAGCTGTTAATACAGACCAACAGAGGCTTTGCGAGTGATACCAGTTTGGCTCTCGAAGATGAGGGCTGGACTGAAGTTACAAATGACCTCAAGCCAACCAACACTATTTGAGAGATTACAGTTCTCCTAACACTATGTCTCTAGATTTACTGCCTTTATGTGGCTAATTACTGTAATTGCAACTTGTATAATTCAAACCTGGAATATAGATTTATCATTTATCCTACCATCTCCAACTTAAACTGGTTAATAAAATGGTCACACAGGAATGACAGCAAAAACTTTAAAAATCAGATCTGAGTGATGGACTGCATACTGGTTTTGCAATGAGAAAAGGCCAATTGTTTTACAGAAGAGTAACAACTGAAAAGATAAAGAAAGACGAAATTCAACATTTAGATATAATTTAACCTCAAATTTAATTCATGATAAACAACTTATCAAATGCTGAACTTTCACACAGTATTGCTATTCTAACGCTTTGTCTAATATTAATCCTTTGTGTAACATAAACACACAAATTCACATTTGCATGAATGAAACACCATGAGGTTTTGTAAGTTGTCCAATGATACTTTGACATGTAGACCGGAGGACCTGTGATCAAACCACTGACCGATAAATAAGCCTTTCTCCCTCCTGAGTCACAACTGCCCTCAATTATGAAATAATTTTAGATGTCAACAGCACAAAATACTGTCAATTTTAAATATAAAAAATTTATATTTCACAGGCAAGAAGGTCATCACCGCTTCTCCGCCTCAACTTATTTGAGACATGTTGCTGCTATCAAAATCAAAATGTTCTCATTTTTTCCTTAAAATGGTACATTTTCTCTGTTTACAGGTTCTGTATGTCTATTATTATCTATTATGAATAAAATATGGGTTTCAAATCATTGTATTTTGTTTATATTTAGGTTTCACACTGCTTCACAACTTTTTGGATGCTGAATCAGCTGATGCAAGATGATACAAGTTGAAGACTGCACATTGTGTCATAGAGAAAAAGACTTAAATGAGCTTTTGGAGACTCTAGTGATGAATGGCAACATGCTTGTGGTTGAGGAAAAAGACATCAGGCTATGACATGCATGATGAGTTACCTCATTACCTTCTATAGCTAGGAGGAAAGCTGAAGGGACTGCATTAAGAAGTGCTTTAGAACATCTACAGGGAACTTGAAAAGCTAATTTATGGAAGGATGTGTTGTTGTTATGGGTCCATTGAATGTGCTTAATCCTCTTGAGCCTTTTTATGTAAGGATGTATGCAAGGATCTGTAGCCCAGAGTCTGTGACTGCAATTAATGCAGAGTTGTGTGTGCTTCAAGTAATTCTATTCTCAAGTAGTGAGAATAGAATTTATTTTCTCCTGCTAATATGGGTCCCAGTTGCAGCCTTTGTTTCAGTCTAAGCAGAGACCCTGGGACCTCCCTTCCTTTGGCCATCTCCTCCAGGTATTCTGGGTGGGACACTGAGATCTTCTCAATCCAGCTGAGAAACATAATTTCTTCAGTATGTTCTTAGTCTGCCTAATGATCTCTTCTCAGTTGGAAGTTCCCAAAATACCTCCTACGTAAAGTGTTTTGGGAACTTCCAACTGAGAAGAGATCCTCTCATCATTCTGATGAGAATGAAGAATGTAGTCATTCTGATCAGATGCCCAAACCACCTCAAATGGCTCAGCTGTAGAAAAGCAGCAGCTCAACTTGTTTGTTTTGCATATGTGGAAATGTGCAAAACAGCCAGGACCCATTCCCCAACCCGAAGGTGCAGGAAGCAATGTCTTATTCACTGGAGAGAACCCTAATATATAAGTACCTAACTGTTGGCATATGAGCATACACTTTTCTGCATTTATCTTTCATCAAAACCAACTCTAGTTGTGGGCAGTACTTCAAAAAAAGATTGGTTTCAGAACCTATTATCCCCACTGAGGTGAGGCCATACATATGTATTTCCTATCTTGCAACCTGTGGTATAAGTTCCAGCTGTTTCCCTCCTAGAACCAGTCCACCCCCTCCCTTAGCAAAATAGTGCCTGACTCCTACAGCCTCTCCTACAGGTGGTGGGCCCACTAGACAGACTGGCCCATGTGGATAATTCAGTCAGAGTCTGGCAGGTCCCCATGAGTTATGACCTGGCCACCATACACTTGCCAGTGGGCCCCTCAGTGGTAGGGCTGAGGTATCCCTTTCCTGGAAGAGGTATCATATTTCATAGGTTTTATCATCATAGGTATCTTCTGAATCACAGTTCGTTCGACTCTTCACCCAAATCAATTTGTCTTAGGAGATGATACCAGGGAACAATTGTCTGGAAAACAAAGTTCTGAGATCACTGGGGTATGTAAAAAAAATATACAAAGTGTGAGAAAATCCAAGTACCATAATAGTCAAAACACTGTAAATATGAAATAGAAATTTGAGAAAAAAACATTACCTGACCTAAATATGAATGACTGTAAATTTTCACCTACTAAGTACTGTCTGATGTTTCAAATGTAAATGAAACGTACGAATTAGAAGTGAAGGTTAACAGATGTGTAAATAATAATACTTTCTGACAGTTTGATGTGTGGTGTTCATATCCTGTGTCTGTCTGGGGACCTTGTTAATGAGACCAGCTGCAGCTGGAAAGAAGCCATTTTTCATGAATCACAAGTTTCCCAAAGAAGGTTCGAAGCTTTTCATTAATTTTGGGAGAAGTTGGTCAAATCTAATCTGCCCACTTAGTGGTCCTGGAGGTGTGCAGGTCCCGCATGGCTTTCCTCCAGAAAGAAAAAGCCAATTACTGACTGAGAAAAAAACATCTATGATATATATATAAAAAAGCACATAGCAAAAAGAGAAGTACAGAGCCAACAAGACTTAAAAGCTAGCATTAACTGAAATTGTCTTTCTTTTGTTTTGCAATTTTGATTCTTTTGTGTGAAAGCTGAGGGACTTTTCCAAGTCTGCATACAATGGTTGTTTGGACCCCTTTAGGATTATTAAAACGTGGTATCTACAATATTAACCTATTACTTCAGTCATTTGCACAGTGACACATTACAATAATATACAGTCAATTAAAAGATAGAAATGGCTTTAACATAAGAAAATAAATAAATGCCAACAATCCTGTGTAACGTTCAGACCGTGGCGTTGAATTATTATTCTACACTGCTCTCTAGTGTCGCAAAATTGTAAGCGTAACCTAAGACGTCATCAACCTTGCGCCCCAATCTCACACGCATGCGCAATTGTGTGGAAGCTGACAAAATTCAAACTGGGTGGCGGGTAGTTGAAGTCGGAAGACGTAGAAGAAGACTTAAAAGAAAAACGTACAATATATTTATTGTTAAGAACTCAACCAAAGTGTTAAGAAAATGACAAGCACGTTGAAGGGAATTACTCTCAAAGGAAGCGCGGAGTTAGTAGCCGAGTTCTTTTGTAAGTATTTCTGTTATTTCATCTTTTAGTCGCTCGTTTTCGACATGCATGCATGTAAAGCTAATATGCTATTGGGCCTACATAGTGCCCGATAACATATTAGCATCAACGCAGCATGTATGCACTCACATGACAAGCTGTTGATCAAAAATAAAGTGTTTAAGCCTGACGTATCCTATAAGCGTCAATTCACAACTTCAAACCGAATAATTTGTAAAGACTGTCTAGTTTTCGGCCCTTGTAGTGAGAATCGTGAATGTACACCATATATGGTTTCTATTCTGCCGAGCTAATATATTCATTGATTCCCAGTTAGTTTTCTCTCGTGTTATTAGCTGTTTGTGTGTAGTTGTTTTTATACTCTTCTATCCCTTTCAAGTTTGAACCACATAAGCCTCTAAATTTTACGAATACTAGAATTCTGGCGTATTTGAACCCTTTGATTTCCCCCTTTGTCATTCACAGCTTTCGGCATCAACAGCATCCTGTACCAACGGGGCATCTATCCTCCAGAGACATTTACCAGAGTTACCCACTATGACATGAGTCTCCAACTCACTACTGACCTCAAGCTGAAGAACTATCTGACTAACGTGGTGTCTCAACTTAAAGGTATCTCAATAGTGGGCTTCTCCACTCGTGACACAACCAAGTAGAAAGTGGAAAAACTCAACAAGAAAAAGTAAAGGCAAAAGCCGTACTGAAATACAAAATAAGGTGATGTTTGTGAACAATGAATGATTTTGTCTATTTATTTTGATAATTCGGTGATCGGTCTTTACTCAATAAATGATAGTTTATAGTAACTTGTTAATTGCGATTTCTGAGTAGGGCCACATGGTGGTGCATTTCCCCCTCCCCTTTTTGTTGTGTTGATGAACTCAGATGCCTATTAGACTCATGCCTGAGATTTTAATTGGTATGACCTGGCATCTTAAGATCAACGTTAAGTAACATACAAAGCAGCACACGTGAGTTTCCATTCCCATGTTACACAAATTTGTGTTAAGCTACTCTTAGGCTCTTGTCAGGTGAACTACAAGCTATTTCTGGTTAAAAACACTAGATTTTTTTTTTCATTTTTACTTTGCCAATTTTTGATTTTGCCATAAATACTTATGTGTGTGAATGAGGAAAGAGATCGGTGCACCCTTTTCTGTCCAAGGTGATGCCATTGTAATATTATATTTTATTTTTTATTTTGTTCTTAAATCCAATGCCCCCAACTGTTGATGGCTGCCTCCTCGGGTTTCTTCCTGTTGAAAAGAAGTTTTTCATTCCCATCAATGCCTAGTGCTTGCTGTTCTGGGATCATCTGATTGTTTTTCTTTTTAAGCCTGTGGGGGTCTTTACTTTAAAGTGTAAAGTCTCTTGAAGCGACTGTTGTGATTTTTAGTGCAATATAAATAAAACTAAATAGAATAAATGTCTCTGGATTTTCAGTTCAAGTTTAGTTAATGTAATTCGTATCAGAATATTCATATTTTTGGGTGCTTATGTCAAATCACTGAAGCTCTCAACTGTGTAATGCTAAGAGTAGTAAAATTACAGAATACAAATCATATCTAGGAGCACAGAGTATAAGTGCTTTTTCTCCTTTAAGTTCTAAAGATGTTTTAACTTGATTATTGGGATTTTAAGAATTGGTGTTAGTCAAAATGGTTACTGAATTATTGATGATGTTGGTTAGATAAAGACATTATGGTTGAGGGTGGTCATTCTTGCCACAATGTGTACAATATTTAGTGTACATTTGCATTTACAGCCCATATTCAGAATGGCTATTTTTCTCACAGACTCGTGATCTTTTGGATATAGTTGTGGATACAAAATTCTCTACATCTTTGTATTATGTTTTTAGGGAGTTTAACTACCTCTCACCTTTCATGACAACACATCATTAAAAATTTGTTTGCTCTTTTTGTGTTGCAGAGTGGCTGTTTGAGTGCACTGTGCAAAAGCTGGTGTTGGTGATTACATGTCTGGAAACCAACGAGGTGCTCGAGAGATGGCAGTTTGACATTGAGTGCGACAAGTCTGCTAAAGAGAGCAGGTCAGTACCTCTACTAGACTTTTTTCTTTTTTTAAAAAAAGGCTCCATGCGAAGGGTCATTAATTTGCTGTCTCATCTAATTCCAACACCTGGCATGTTGCACTTGTACTTCCCCCACCATCGGTTTGAGTGGAGTGATGGCCGTTTCTCAATTCTCAAGTACGCGAGTACGTACTCGCGTTCTCGGTGAGTACGTACTCGCCGAGAACACACGGGAGTACGTACCCGCCGAGAACGCGAGCACGGACTCGCGATATGTACAATTGGAACACCTGTGTACGTGATGATGTCACAGGTCCGGAGTTTTTACTGCCGTCCCCTCTTAATTTAACTGTGAGTAACATGTTATGAAGCGTAACTTTAATCACAGCCAAACCGGTTTACTCAGGAACAAATAAAACACTGAAATAAACCAAACATTAACATTTAGAAGTGATCTAAGTGACTTATATATCATTTTTAACCTCAGTAGTGGAACCTCTATTAATAAAAATAGTGTACATGTACATACGTGTACATACGTGTACATACCTTAATAAAAACAAGCAGGTGAGATGTTAGAACGCTTTTATTTTTATTTTAGTGGACACTCAATACTATAGACAGCTGCTGGGGTTTCTTTAACCTGAGTAGTGAGAAGACCGCGAGCGGGGGGGGGGTTGAAAACGATGTGCCCGGAGTCCACTGTTGAGTTTTGGACGAAATGCATTCTGGGATATTTAGCTGTACCAAGTCCACACCGATGCATGCTCGATAAAACGGGCGGAGCGAGAACACATCCGGGACTTTTTCGTGTTCTCGGCTTGATGCGTACTTCGAATTGGAACAGTACTTGGTCTCCGACTGATGACGTATCACGAGAACGCAAGTACGCATATTGAGAAACGCCCGATATATTGTGTAAATTGTTTTGAGCTTCTGGTACCCTAGGTGTGGACTATCAGGTTCCTGATTAGCAGCACCTGTGCGCATGGACTCTGCAACAGTGATCAGTTGGCGTCTGCTGTAAGCATGGCATGTTTGACTGATCTGGATAGGACTCGTGTTATAGGGTAACCTCCAGTTGGTGTTCCACAAAGTCAAGTTACAGTATTATGTGGCGTGATCCCTACAGTAGCATCTCCAAATGAAGGCCAAGTTCCACCACTTGGGACCTGCAGGCAGTCTTCTACAGGTTTGGACGATGTGGCTGACGGCTTGCTAGCCAGACAATCTAGAACAGACTGCACATGGCCAGCCTCTGTCTCATAGGGCTACTGGGATTCCTGTCATGACTGCCCGTCACCATCAGGCCTGTTTGCGTTTCTGTTGGCAACATGTGCACTGGAAATTTATGTTCAGCGATGAGTCTAGAATCTGCCTGTAACAGTTAGACCATAGGGTCGATTTTTGGAGGAGACGCAGAGAAAATTATGCTGATTGCTTCACTGACGGGGTAACGCCTTTTTGTGGAGGCAGTGTGATAGTGTGAGGCAGCGTTATTGAGATGAGATTCTGCAACCAGTGGCAATCTGGGTCAGGAAAGATGTTAATGCTCAGCCCACCGAAGAGTGTGGTTTATCAAACTACCTCCAGAATTTGGGAGTAGGGAGGATGCAATGGTCTGCCTACAGTCTTGACCTAAACCCAACTAACCAATTGTGGTTCAGCTTTGTGCCGTTTGTATCAGAGTGACCAACACAACTAAGCTGGCTGACTTATAGCAAATGCTGGTGAGCATGAGAAGGAGCTGCCAGGCTGTTCTCCAACCAGTTGTAGCAGATGACTGCCTCTTCCTGAGCCTGGTTCTGCTGGAGGCGTCTTCCTCTTTAAAGACAGTTTTTGAGAATCTGCTATATCTTGACATGATTGTGTTGCACAGTTCTTAGATGCACATTCATGCTGCTGTTACTCAGGCAATGATATTAAAACCTTAACTCACTGGTATTTGGCAAATTAGGGTTTACCCCTGCAGCAGCATGAACTCAAGATACAAACCAGATTTGAGCAAAAGGATTCATGCTGTGTCATCTGCAGCCTCAGCAGCTATCTGACCAGGCTGTGTTCAGTTTTGTATAGCTCTGTCCACTAGAGCAGGGCGATATGACCAAAAATATTTATCACAATATAAATTTGAAAATTTGCGCCAACTATATAACTGACGATATAATTGACACTAGACAAAATACTTTACAACTCCACAACTTTGTTAGTGCAAAAAAAACACCCAGTGTATTTTCACTTAAACAAGCAGCTGTTTTTTATGTGCATTAAAGGTATATAAAAATTTAACAGTGCAAATGCAAATTCCTTGCTGACAGTTTAACCAAAAGGCATTTCCAGTAGAAACTGGCCGACATATCCTCAGCATAACCATGTATAATATCCACAAAACTTAAAAAGAGGTTATACACACATAATACGGTAATATTATGTTGAAGCACAGTACGTATCACTCCGCGAGGCTCCTGCCTACGATAGCCGTAATGCTCCGACAATCCATCAAGCGGTGCAGGTTCGTAGCTTTGACAGATTTTCGAGCGCCATGTACCACATAAAATCGGTTCGAGGTCAGTAAACACAACCAGAATTCATACATAAGGCACACGGGATTATAAGGGGCACTGTCGATTTTTTTCTTTAGAAAAGTCAAAGGATTGATTTTAAGTGTGCCGTATTTTCCAAAAAACACGGTAATAACGACGGCCCGCTTGCATGCTCTACCAAAAATAGTGCTTTGTTGTGTATCTGACGGACAAAAGCCAAACCAGTTCCACACCACTGAAGTTGCAGCATTTTTACAAACCAATTCTGGTTCATCTGTTTCATTCAACGGTCCACTTTCCCCCTTCTCATTCTCCGTCGCCGCCATGCTTTTTCCGCCATGTGCGTATGTAAACAAAGGCACTGCGCATGCGCCTTTTACCCATATTCTATCGCGATATTTCATTTTCTTATTGTTGCCCAACATTATACCGGTATTACTGTGAACGGTATGATATGGCTCAGCCCTACTGTCCACTGCAGTGTCAGATTTCCATGGCTTGCAAGAGAGAATCCATTATGGTCTTCTTAGATTGCATCCCATGAGCCTCAACGTTAGGTGTGTTGTGAGTCTGACTGCTTTTATGCTTGGCACTACTGTAAAGAATTAATTAATATAGCCATTCTGTCAACTTCATCAAATAGAGATTGACAGACCACGTGACTTTCACGCATTGCATTGTGGGTACGAATGGCAACAAAATCAAAACACTGCATCAATCGCTAGCATTTCCAGCACCGGTAATCATTAATTCTGCGGTTTTAATCCCTACTTGCATTTTATTTGCCCCAAAAACAGTTATGTACAAAACGACGGAAAGACAGACTTGACGAAATGGCAAAAAAAAAAAAAAAAAAAAAAAAAAAACGTACGAGGAAAAAATCAAAGGAGTGAAAGGGTTAGACCCATACGAGCATACAGAGTGGAGTAAGGACGTTAGCGTGCTGCCCACCTTTCATCACGCACATATTTATTATTATATGGTCCTAAGTGTGAGTGCATACACTCACAAAATGTTTAGTAACTTCAGATCCCTGCAACAAGCCCAGGTCCAGTTTACTTTGGTGATTTGGACTATTCCATTTCACAGCTGTTGTTACATTTTTTTTCCTTTATCTCCTGTACAGGCCAACGCAATCTATTTGTCGTTTCAGGTTGTAGTATTACACAACATTTTCAGATCTAATAGAAAAAAAATGGGTGTTTCGTAATTCATTCAATTTATTGTCTTTATTTATAACTGTTATTATTGTTTCATTCTATTATAGAATCTTACAAGAAAGAGGCAAAATTGTATTTCATTATGCTTTATTAGCTGCTTCGGTAAAAAACAAATCAACAATACAAAAAAACAAACAAACAAAAAAAAAACCATTGCAAAACATTGCTGAAACAGTTATTCATCACTTGATTGCTTCAATACAACCCTTGGGCACATATATGCAGGACTTTTCGAGGCTGCTTTTCGAGGCTCTCTCTCTTAACCGATCAAATTTCGCTGTGGTAGCAGCTTTAAACTCGGTATAGATAGGTTGATAGAGGGTGCCCAGTCTGGATCGCATTCCTGCATTTTGTAGGCTGGTTTTCCTACAAAACACAACAAATATTAGCCCGCAAAGCCACAGTGAACAAAGCAGCATAGCGCAATGAATTGAATTGAATTCAAATCAATATAAGATTCATTTGTAACCTACATCAACAATTATGTTATGATAAATTACGTAATAACTACAACAGAAGACTTACCTTTGTGGAAATGCTTGGAGCAGACTAACATGTGAGCTGGAGTGTTCTGGAACGTTATATTTGGTCTTCGAATGGCTGCAATCCAGGCCATCCGTCGGCTCTTTGTTACTTCCCGTGGCTGTCATGCGACCGGCTATTGCAGTTAATAATACAGCAGCTTCTTGCCATTCTTTGTGTTTCTTTTTATCGCTGTGTGACTGTTTTCATGTGAAAGCCTGCGTGCGCTAGTACCACTTGCCACTCATACCCAAAATCCTTTGCGGTTTTACCCTGGAATGACGTCACATTTTCAATCTCTATGTGGTAATTCTCCTCTGACCCTCTTCCATTAGCACTGGATCTTCTAGATAAGTAGTTTAGTTTCTTAAATCAACAGTCGCTGCATGTTCTGGTCTTTTTGGCATGGGCATTAATTCAAGCTAGCTGCTGACGAATAGCTGGTGGATGTTTATCAGCTGTCAGGCCAACATGACTGACTGTAGGTGCATGAGTTATATTCCTGTGTGCCACACAGCTGTAGTGTTATCTGAAAGTTATTAACACAGTAATGGGCCGAACGTAGAACACACATGGCTGACTTAATATGACTACGTAGACTCACATACACTGTACTATATGTGGCAGGACCAAATGTGTTAATCTGCTGCTAAAAAATAGGTATTCCCTTTGATTTTAAACCTAGTGTAAAAATAAACCCATGTATATCCTTCTAAGGCATCTGGACACATCTGTTTACTTACACTTAAACTTATTGACAGGAGTTGAATTGTGCAAACTATGTGTTGGTTGGCTGATTTGTCAGCACAGATCTGAATTTGTATGTTTACAGTGGCTTCGTTTTTTTGTTTTTGTTTTTTGCAATAAAATGACATTAAATTTGTACTTTAGAAGAGTCTCGACAACAGAGTATTTAATTTGGTTAAATGAGCATCTGTCATTATTCACACTCAGCTGACTATTGTTTGACTAATAAATAATGCATTCTAACTGAGTTCTCATGTGTCACCCAGTGCACCCAGAGAGAAGTCCATTAAGACAATTCAGGATGAGATCCGCTCAGTTATCAGACAGATAACAGCCACAGTTACTTTCTTGCCCCTGCTGGAGACGCCATGTGAGTAATGAGACTTTTGACCTTTGAGCCCTCGCTGTGGTGGTTAGGTAATAATTTCAACTCCTCCCTCTCCCCTCAGGTGCTTTTGACCTCTTGGTTTACACGGACAAGGACCTGGTGGTTCCAGATAAATGGGAAGAATCGGGGCCGCAGACCATTGACCAGTCAGAGGAAGTGCGTTTACGTTCCTTCACCACTTCAATCCACAAGGTCAACAGCATGGTGGCATACAAGAAGACCGAGTCAGTTTAAACTTCTAAACTACATGAGCTGTTACAGCACCGAACACTGATTCTTATAAAAACCAGTAGATCTAACACTGCCGTGTCTTTGTTCACTGCCTGTACACACAGGCAGTGAACAAAGACACTGGACAACGAGGACCTGTTTTCCTTTGTTGAGCTTCACTGTGTCTTATTTGTCAATATGATAAGGACAAGAAGGCAATGTGTTCTTTCTACATTGATGTAAATATTTCTGCCAAGTGGCATTTGTCTGTAGAAAACAACTGTCTTTTCTTTAGTCTTTTGCTTTCTTTCATGCTTTCAGTCTCTGTTTTAGAAGATAGTGGGACCTATGTTCAACTTTTATAAAATGACATAAATAAATGCCTTTTGCTTTTTCCCAAAGAAGTGATTCTGTGGTTTTATTTCTTTTGTTCAGGAGGTGCCAAGGTTTGTCATTGTGTTATTTATTTTGGAGCATTATATAAAAGATATCATGTGGGTTTTTTGGAGCCTTGAGATGATGCTGTCTTCGGGTGCATTTCAATAGTATAAGCTGATCTTTTCATCAAGGTCAAGAAAGAGAAGTTAGAAAAAGAAGCTTTGGAACGCATTTTTTTTTTTTTTTTTTTTAAATGTGTTTTCATAATTGGAAAGCACACTGACATCCATCCATTCATTCATTGGTTCAATTTTTCACCTGCTTGTTTAGTACACTTGAGAAATCATAGACAGCACACGAGACATAGTAAATAAGTATTATTCTTTAATGGGACATACTATTTACTTCGCTCACAGTGTTGAAAGGTGTCGACAGTTGCAGATGTGTAACACCATCATAGTACCGTATCAGCATATTACATTTTGCAAAAGAAAACCCACAATTCTCTTATCTAGAAAAATCCATCCATCTCTGTCGTGTAATGCCCTCTCATATACATGCAAAAGAAAAAACTGACAACCAAGCAGTGAGGGGTTTTTGTTGTTGTTGTTTTGTTTTTGTTTTTTTCCAGAGAGCACAGAGGCTAAGCTACAGGCACAAGTAAAATAGTCCTGGAGACTTATTCAATGTACAAATGACAAGCACGGATACAAATTAGCTTTCTGAGCATGTGTATCTACAAAAGTGCTTGAGTTAAAATGAATAGTAATATCAGAAACTTTGAAACCCTGTAACTAAAAAGAATAATCTGTACTTTAAAGCAGAGGGTGAAATATGTTCTGCCAGATCCCACTGCTCTTATGCAACAATGTTATCATACTGTTATCCAATAGAAGCCTTTTTATTTCCACTGTACCGAACAGATCAAATCCGTTCTCACTGCTCTTCTCTTTTCCTAAGTCCTTATGCATCCTCCTACATTATTTTTTTCAGTGAGATGTATTCAGAAAGTATCTGCTGCCCTCCCTTGTACGGTAGTGGCTTCCAGACCTCTGTGACTCCTCATCAACAGTTTATTGGCTGGACATTTAACTGTTTTACCAGTTCTGCTGATTCAGCAGTTTCATTTACCGAAACATTTCAGGACTTTTCTTTTCTGCATAAAAAAAAAGAGAAGTTCTGAAGTAAAGTAATGTTATGCCAGGTAATGGTAACATCCTTCAAAACTAGATATTAAAAAACACTCTAGGTGTACAGAAAAATGTCATAGTAATGTGTTGCATTTTCTATTTATTCCTAGTGTGGACATGCTGAAATCCCTTTTATTGAGGAGTAATTGTTCCTTCTTGCAGGATCAGCAAAAACCTGCATTTCACAAGGTCCAAAGGTACCAGATTGTTCTTTTGAATGTGTTGGTGATGACACCTCGCCTCTGACTACAGACTGAAAACCACTGTCTCTAAAGGGTGGACAGCAGTGAACCCAAACACCACAAAATGCTGAAACAGTTAAAAGCTTTATCTAATGAAAAAGTTGCTCCTGGATACATTCTGGGTTATATTTTGAAATTTTCTGCCAAATTCTGTTGTTCAATCAGTCTTTGTAGTGCAACAGAAATGGCTCTAAATGTTAAAGAATCCTTTTTCCTCGTAGCAAATATCTTGTTTGAACAGATTTTTAAATTTATCCATCAGAAAATCAGGTTTACAGAAATAGAAATTATACACAGCATCACACAATGTATCAGAGCTAGATGCCACCCTCGGTGAGTAAATCATACTTCATATTCTGTAGACATTACTCTATCGTTCAGTTTGTAAAATTGCTATGTATAAACAGCATTACTGGACAGGGAGAAACATGGATAAATAAAAATAAGTGGTTCTGTAAAATTGTGAATTGTGTACTTTATCGCAACAAGGCAGTGGCAATATCTAGATCCATTTTCCTTTCAAATCGCAGATCTAGTCTTTGGCTCTTCCTACAGCTGGAAAAATAGAAAATCTAAATTCCAAATAACACAATACAGTACATTTCCAAATGTCATCAGAAGAAGGAGTTGTTCCTAAGAAAGGTCCTATAAAAAAAAGACATGGGATTCTTTTTTTCCACATATGAAAACATTTTCTATATAATAATTGTGTGCTTTGACAAAAGAATGACCTTACAATATAGAAACTCTAATAAATATATAAAACAAAAATAAATATGCAATAGTTAAGACAGTGAATAAAATGTACGAAAGACTCAAATCCACGTAGTGTGTGTGTGTGCGTGTGCCGTGAAGACATATTACAAGTCTATAAGATTATTGTGACACTATGTAAAGTATATAGTAATTGCATTGTCTTTATCCCACTAGAATGGTGCTAATCTCTGAGGATTTGCAAAGCTCCATGTACACTGGAAGCGTAGTGAACATAGTGAATAGAGACCATTGAAAGTGAATTATATCCCACAACTTCAAGTGATTACAGGTGAAATAACCACACTCAAATTCTTTGAATGTTCAGGCAGATTAGAAAAGCGCTAAGTAAGAATCAGTCCATTAACCATTTCCTATTTGCTAAGGGAAGATAATTTTTTTTCAACTTCTAGGCAAGCGACCAAAGCAACTACCAATAGGAATAAAGAATACCTGGAAGTAAATATGTAGAGCTTCCAATGTGTATGCAGCTTAACCATTCAGTGTTCCCTAAAGTTCACTACCTGTCGCAGATAGTGTAGGTTAGACCATCAATATGAAAGCCACTCTGTGCAAAAATAACAATGTCTATGGTAATAAATATAGCTTAGTGCTGACTTTGTTATTATCTCTGGTGAGTGAGAAAAAATGGTGATGACAGGATAAAATGAGCATGACCTCAGAAACAATGATTTCTTGTTGTGGACATATTTCATTCCTTCCTGTTCATGGTAGGGCTTAGCCGTAAAACTAGCATACAACTTTTTAACGAATGTTCAATAGTGGGTGTGGACGGGTACAACTTTGATGTTATTTCATAGTTTATCTATTTTTATCTGTTGTGAAAAGTACTCACAAGAATTACTGATACTCAGGGAGACAGCAAAATTGCTGCCAAGTCTGGGCAGATTACCAACATGTCAACTGACTTGTCTTGTGGCAAACGCTTTGCTGGGTGAGTAAACTCCAGATTACAACAAGGAAAAGAAAGACAAACTGTGAAACCTGACAGCGGCATGTCAACTGTAATAGCTTAAGTCTTAAACTCTTAAGACTGCTCAAGGCAAGTGACCTCTTCTATTATCAGACCTAGTATTTTTTTTTCATGGTAGGAAAATTACTTTTCTACCTCACTGTCAGTCCACGCAATATGCTATTAGATAATTTTAATGAGAATAGGTTGAAAATGTAGAACTCTGGAAATGTGAGTTGGATAAAACCAAACTGGTGTTTGGATCACACCAAGCCGTTGACAAGCCCCTTCTCACACTCCTCGGCTAAACACTTCCACTGCTGCCGGTTTTTCTGACATCCTTCCAACAACGGGGAGCAATACTCCGAAAAGCCAGCCAAGGTCTGTGACAGTAATAAAGAAAATTCATCATGGGAAATCAGTTGCAGAACTGAATTTTCCTGCTATTCATCAGCTAAACTGGTCTGCAAAAATGGCAAGGGCTGAATTACCTCATATAACTGAATGCAAATGGCATCAATGAAGGACACCTGCATGCTCGGTATCTTATCTCTTTTCTCACGATTCATCAGGTCCTGTGAAAGAATTGAAAAAATGAGATGTAAACTTTATATAAAGTCATTAATAAGTTAACTGTTTTAGACCCAAAACAGACAAATCTATGAGAAAATTCAACAACAGCCAGTGATTTCATTAGCCAGTCTAGCAACAGAATTCTGAGTATTTACTGCTGTTTTGTTCCCACTCTAGAAAGCATTTAGCAATATATTTATACATATATATATATATATATATATATATATATATATACATATATATATATATATATATATATATATATATATATATATATATATATATATATATATATAGTTATCTCTTGCTCTCGCTATCTATCTATATCTATGTATATATATAGAGAGAGGGAGAGAGATATTACCACAAAATACCACAATTAGTTGATCAAAAACATCATTTTACAAACAGAATAACTGAGACATGGAAAGATACAGGTATTTATAGTCATGTAAAAAAGACATTTGTCAAATAAATGCACAGTCTGTGAAGAATGAGTACCCTCCCACTGCTTCAATAGGAATTAAAAAGGTAATTAAAAGAGTGAGGAGAGGCCAGGTGCTGCTAATCAAATGCAATTGATTAACTAATCATGACTATAAATGCAACTGTTTGTTTATATAGTGTCAAATAACAATAACAGTGATCTCAGGGCACCTTATACTGTAGGGCAAAGATCTTCCAATACAGGACTGCATAAAGTCCTAAGAAAACATTCTTTTCACATGACTGTAACATCAGCAAAGTTCTTGAAAATGTGTTTGATACTTCATGATTTGAAAGGGAATATATTTAAATGCAGTAGGATGAAATACCAGAGGATCCAGAACAGATTCTTGGGCCACTCGATGGCAAATGTTGCACTGTTGAGAAGGATTTATCCAATATCATACAAATGAACCCTGAAATTACTTACGATTGGTTCAATGTTCAGCTCTTGCCTCTCCTTATCCCCCTGCTCGAAAAACTCAGTGGCCACCAGCTCTGCAATCTGCATCAGAAACCAAATGCAGAAACATTGAAAAATTGAAACATTTTATGAGCTTTTAGTTCTTAAAAGGCAAATTCTATAACACTAAATGTAAAAATAAACACAGAGGCAAACTAAGCTTTAGAGCAGGGCATCTACTAATTGGAACGTTGGTGATTTGATCCCTAGCGGCTCTAGCCTGCGTGCCAAAGTATCCTTAGGCAAGATAGTGAATGCAAAGCTGCTCTCTGATATGTTCATTGGAGTGTAAATGTGTAGGAATTAGATATAAAGCAAAGAAAAAGTGCTTGTGTGAAGGGACGAATGACTGTTTTCAATACTCAGAGTACAAAAGTCCAATATAAGAATCAATCCATTTATAATTTGCTCTGAGAGTATCAATTTTAAATCCTCATTTATTGTTGGACAGAAGGCTAAGTTGGGTGAATTGTATACTATGCAAGTCTTAGTGTCATTGTAACCTTGGAAACTTTGTGGCATAATTATGGCAGTTTGAGTTGAAGTACAACACATTAATGAACATCAAAAGAAAGAGGTCTGCAACATGGACATGACTAAATGCTTATACTGCTGCTGGAGGCAGCATTGTTAGAACATTACTATTGAGGAAATGACTGGGAATAACCCAGACAAACTGACAAAGACAGCCTGTGTGACAGCTGGAAGGAAGAAGGAAAATGAAACAAGTGAACAGTAAGAGCAATAACAAGAGCTCCCCCAAAAGTGTTCTCAAGTTTTTAACATAGAGATGAAGATAGGCTCAAGCTCCAATCAACATCACTCTGTGTGCACGTGTTGCTGAAGCCGTCTGCAGCTCTCGATTGAGTTGGTGGTGCTGCAGGGAACGTCAGTACTATGATGCAGTTGTTAATTGTTGAGACTAAGAAGTTTTGCCTTTACTTCCTCCAGGATCTATGAAAATATTTTAGCAGTGCTTTTGGAGGTTACTTTCACAAACTCATATCATTTCTTTAACCCTTTCATGCATGAATCAACAACCTCAATCAGGATTTTTCTTAAGTATTTTTATACATCTTTAGGCATGAAAAAAAGATTTTTGAACTTCATTTTTTTAAACAGGTACTTTTCAAATAGTTTTTTACATGTCCACTTAGGTGAACAACATCACCTTTGGAGTGTGTGGCAGAGTAAGAAATGACACATCACTGTCCAATGTAGTGGTTTATGTGCAAGTATACCATCAACACTGACACAAATACAAGAAAACAGCCTTTAAATAGCTGTCCACTGTAGTGACCACTATGGGTGAAAGGGTTAAAGTAAAGCACTGTTTGGCTCTTTGGTTATTTAAGGTCTTCAAAATCAAAAGTGGAAAGCAACCAGAATGTATTTGTTAAGTAAGAAAATCAAATGATATTAAAAATGCTATATTTGTAAATTGTGGTGACTTTATTGCATTTTTTAAATACAACTTTTTCGTTGTGATATTTTATGTTGTTAGGTCTCAGTGATAACCTTAAATGATTATAACGATTTTGACTGATTGAAAAAAGTATGACTGGAAGTTTCAGATTTAGAGTTGGTGTCGGACACCAGTTATGGGATTACAGAGTATCTATTTTTTCATTTTATGGATGTTGTAGAGGCTAAGCCTCCGCTTGAAGCCACTGAGGTGTTCGTTGGCGGGGCTGACGCGATGCCAATGGTATGAATGAGCTTGTTAAACTGTTACACTTGCTACAATCCAATAACTCTAGCCGTGCTTATCTTGTTCATTTAGAGTCTTTATTCCACTTCCATCACTTTCATTTTTTTGTCAACAGTTCTCTTTATCCAACACCATTTATCATAACAGCACAGCGGTCACAAACTGTGTGTTTGCTTCCTCCCGAACAACAACACACCTGCCGCTAATTACGTGTGTCTACCTTAAATACATTCCCATAGACACACCATATCGTAAAACACAAAAGGTGACCCCTAGCAGCATAGATAAGGGGTACCAACACACAAAAAAGGCGTCTAAATAGTTTCACTTCTAAAAACAAAAACAACATTGCAGATCAGCCAAAATGCTAGGAAAACACCATTAGAATCAGACCAGAGTCCAAAACCATTGGGTGATGTCACAGTGAATCTTTATATAAAGTCTATGGATTGAAGCTGTAAAAGTAAAACAGACCAGGGAAGGAGGGGTATGGGTTTAGCGCAATCTGTTAATGAGGACCAGGTGATTTGCCAGAGTGTGTGTAAGCCAGGGAACGTATGTACTTGTTTGTTGCCCTGAATGTTTTTTTCAGAGATGTCATCTGAGGACAGGGCCCAGCTGTTTTTATTAACAAGCTCTCATTTATCAACACTCTCATACACACACACAGAATGTTTATCTGTATAACAATTCCTCTGGGCCTGAGTTTCCTAACAAGGCACAGACTAATGAAGGTCACTGGGGGACAGCAGGGACACTACAGCATTGAATATAGTGCACACTCACGTGCGTGTGTGTGTAATAGGTCAGTGATTAAGAAAAAAAGAGTAAATAAGGAGGAGCTCTGAAGGTAATTCGAGTAAGAAATTGTAGGATCAGATGTGAATAACAAAGAATACATTTTAAGGCACGTTGCACCTCAGTTCACAGTCAGCAGGGCCCTATTCCAGGAAGCTTGTTATATAATATAATATATAATTTTTTATGGTTTCTGCTGTTATCATTTACCCAACTTGAATTTTCATAAGATGAAGCTGGAATTCTGTTTCTTAATGTTTGATTTGTTAAACATAATTATTCAATTGAGACAAAATGCAGGTGACAGAAACTGAAGATAAAACCTGGGGCGGATCCACCCTCGAGTCAGCTTTTGCGACAGTCTGACTATTTTCTTGTTCTAATAGTTATTCAGTAAAAATGTAATGTAATGACAAAATGTAACAAATGTACTTGTGTTCCTTCCTTCCTTTGACAGAATTGTTCTTACTGAATGAAAATGCTGAATGAGATTTAGAGAAAAACTCTGCTTTAATGTTGCCCATTTTAACCATTTATACTGATAAAGCCTTCAGCTTCCAGGCCCCTCTTCAGTTTGGATTTCTACATTTAAGAAAAGACTTGAAACTTTTATTTTTGATAAAGCTCATAGTTAAGTATGGATCAGGTGACCCTGAATCCTCCCTTAGTTACACTGCAATAGGTCTAGGCTGCTGGGAGTTTCTCATGATGCACTTCGTGTTTCTTCTTTACACACCTTTTTTGATTTCATTTCATTTAATCATTAGTTATTATTAACTAATGAACGAATGAATGAATGAATCAGGATGTCACACAGCCAGCTCAGTGCAGCAGAAGGGGAGGAGTCAGAGAGAAAACTTCTGCTAGCAAGTTTAGTTCAGACTCTGTTACCCTAGTAACTGACACAGAGTTGAAGTTAACTCTCTTTCCCTGAGTTTCCCTCATCTTCTGCAAAGCAGAAGTGTTAACTGTCTTGATACTAAGGAACTTAATTCCTTTTTCTATCATCAATTTAACTAAGATTTAAATTATATTATACAAATTAACTAGCAGTTATAATCTATTTGTAAAATTGGGTTTGTTTGCTTCATTTTTCATTTTTGACACATTTTTTATTATATTTAAATACATTTTAATACTTTACTCATTGCCATTTTTCCTTTATATGTAAAGTGAGTTACAGTTTCAGCTGTTTTTTAATATCTCATAGAAACACTATGTAACTATAGAAAGTCAAAATGAGGGGATGTGTGTGTATACCACAGTAAAAACATAAATACACAGAAGAGCAGCGTACCAGCATACAGACAAAGAAAGGATGAGTTTGTTTTTTTGGTTTTTTTTTTACCCTTTTTTGTACTGGCCAGGGCTTAGTGATGGCAGAGATGTCACATGCAGTCATCAGCATTGACCTGAAGGGGGTGACAAAGTTACAGACATTAAATTTCCACAGACACACTAGTTTTTCATAGCAGGAGAAACTATGGAGTTGTTACCATGGTATTGCCAGGTTTTAGGTTTTACATATAGCAAAACCTAAAACTGTAGTCTTAACCCATATTTGGCAGCCTATAATGCACAGAATGCCTGCATTGATGGCTAAACCATTTTTCTTGAAGAAATGGTTTCAACACATAACAACTTTAAAAACTATATGTTGATCAATAGAAGTGTTAATCATTACGCTGCCATGGTGCTTTTTTAATTTTCAAACTTTGCACAGCAGGTGGCCTGTCCCTCACAAACATTTATCTTATGTTGATGTAAATGTTGATACAGGTATTTGAGACTATACTCACCTCAGCAGGTCTCTGTGGTGTTCATCCTCCCAAACAAACTGGTTGTTCTTGGTGAGCTCAAAGAACTCCCCTCGCCTCCTGACAGCACACACCCACATGAACAATGTCACAGCAGGTAATTATCCTCATATATAACCCACTTAGCCCCCTAACCACCCACTGTCTAGACTAAAAGTGGGCTAAGATAAGAGCTGAAGTCACTGAGGTAGTAGGAGGGAGTTAAAGAAGAAAAAACATGAATGCATTAAGATGTAGTAAAAAATTGTCACCCCTCTTTTCAGAAGAGTGGGTATACCAACCAACACTGTGAAGACTGAAAAACTGAAACTGAAAAACAATTTTCTGTGGAGCCAACCTTAAAATGCCACCAGTTCAAAAGTACTTGGCAGGTAGATTGCTTGAGTACTTATACAGTCTTTATTTTATTTTCATTTTAACTTTTAGCTGCTCTGGGGCTGTAGACATACATGAGTTCTAAGCCAATTATATTACAAAGAAAGAAAATACCCCCTTTCCATCCACCCACACCACCACACCCACACACACATGCACACTCACCAGAAGAAAGACACAACTTTTAAACACTAAACTTGTACTTAGACCTACAGAATTACTATAAGGAGTGAGCAGTGAGTGGAAATTAAGTAATGAAGACATTAACAGTCACAAGGTGAATGTAATCTCAATTGTACTCAATTTTGCACTGATTAAAAACTATCAGCTTCAGTCAATACGGCTTTTCTTCTTCCATCCTTTTCCTCTCATTCAGTCTCCATTCAGGCTTGATGTTTGGTACTTACTTCATGTACAGGGCGAGGTCGGTGGCCAGAATAGCCCTTTCAATCATCTTCAGAGTGGCCTTGTACTCGTCCAGAGAAAGGCCACTCAGGATCTGGTTTCCCTGGAGAGAGAGGGACAGAGAGAAAACAGTGTAAGTGCAGGAAAAGCTCTGCATGCTATATCATTAGTTATACTCATACTGAGTTGCTGGATGGGAGTTTAATTTTCATGTCCTCACAGTAAGGTAGCAACAGAGCTAACTGCAGGTTTCACTATGGCAATTGCAATGATTGCAAAAAACCTATAAACACATCAAACAAATGAATCCAGCAGAATGTATGTTGATATGTTGACATATCATTACATTTCTCTTTAATGCTGAGCGCTATTTAGTGATTACTTGCATTATGGCTAATCACACTACACATGATAAGGTGTGGCCTTAAGTGGTGTTTGTGAAGTTGGGAGTGTATTTAGAGTTTGCTTTGAGGCTGAACTGCATTCACCAGATATCAACACAATTTCGATCCACCCCTCACGTGTTAACCTCTTCAACATGTCAATGGCTGTAAATAACTTATGAAAGAATAAAGTTACGTTGAAACCAAGCACACCATTGTTTTTCTTGTGACATTACCAATAAGTTTGATGTGTCACATGGCCCTCTTCCTATTGAAAAAACAAAAGTTGTATCCAAGATGGCCGACTTCTAAATGGCCACCATGGTCACCACCCATCTTGAGGAGTTTGCCCCCTCACATATACTAATGTGCCACAAACAGGACTTTAATATCACCAACCATTCCCATTTTATTACGGTGTATCCATATAAATGGCCCACCCTGTACATCTCCTCAATACAGCCATGGTACCAATGTCTTCATTGCAATGTCTGACTTAATCCCGAGCGAGGGGAGTTTACACTTTGAGGAGATTTTCAGGATATGGAGTTTGTTAGTTCAATACTATCTCCTATTGTTATCTACACATCCAGGGTGAAACAGCCATGTAAAAAAGAAATATATATTCAGTTCTCTGATAAGCTAAATATACCTCAAGATTCAATAGCTTGTAAAACCACCTATAGCAATAAGTTAAAGATTATGACTTTATCAGTCTGTCACATAGTTGTGGAGGAATTTTTTCCCCAGTCTTCTTTACAACATTGGCTGAGTTCATTGAGGTTTGTGGGTATTTAATTATGTAAGTATGTATTATGTCATAAGGTGTCACCTCAGCATTTCAATCAGGTTAAGGTCTGGATTTTGATCCACGGCAACATCTTAATTCTTTTATTTCTAACCATTTTGTTGTATAGTGTGCTGGGATCACTGTTCTCTTGCATGCCTCAGTTTTGCCCATTCTTCAGCTATCAGACATCATATCTGACTCTAGAATAAAGTTGACTCAATGACTGCAAAGTTCAAATCATTACCCTTCAACCACTGTGCTAGGCAGTTGGTATGATGTGTTTATGCTATATTTACCAAACGTGGGACTGTGCAATATTGTCAAACATCTCTACTTTGGGCTTGTTGGACCAAATTAAATTGTTCAAGAAGTCCTGTGGTTTTATTCAGATGAAAGTGCCATGTACATAACCTACAGTACAACCTGACGTAAAACTCCCAACAACACACTGGATCAACGCAGCCCGAAACTATAGTGATTGGACTGTTCAGTTGATTCCTCCTGTCTATTTCTGGGTACTTTTTCACCACAATTTTAAAATTTAGCAGTGAGAGAATAACAATATGAGGAATAATAATCATAGCATCAATATAAGGACTCACAAATGTCAGGAATTTCTTTCAGAATTCCCAGCATATTTGTTTCTATGAGGCAGCAATCGCATGTAAAACACTGGGACACAATCACTTGATAATTAACACCACTCACAAGCATAAATGCAATGGCGTCGGCCACTTACATATAGCTTACATCGTAGGCTCCACAATGATTCCCAGCAGAAATCTAAATCAGGCCTTACACGAAACACAGATCAAAATTGGTAGACTCGCAGGAGCTGACTTTAGTCATTGGCAGGAAGTCATAAAACTTGGCCATGGTTTGTAGGTGGAGGGTGGGAAGCCAGTTAGAGATAATATCCTGTTTTTGCACTAGGAACTTTCGCCAGTTAAGGAAATGAGCCTAGATGAATGTTTCCCTCTGCTTAAAATTTTTCAGTGAAGACACACATTATGCTTATTGCATTACACATAAAAATGTATTACTTTATATGCTCAGTATTTTTATTGGATTATGGGCATGCTATTGCATTACCAGGAGGCAGTTATTAAATTATCAGTTTCTTCTGTGACTTTTTCGCAATTTTTTCAGTGTTCCACAATAGAACATAAATGGAAGACTTTGGACATCTTGATGTTGTGGGACATAACACAGAACCTTGTAGATTATAAAGTTTGAAATTATTTCTGCTGGCAGGGAGCCATGTAGGGACACCAGAGGGTGGAGATGGAGCCTCTGGACTGAGTCTGCCAAGAGCTCAGCTGCTGCATAAAGAATGAGCTGCAGCTGTGAAAGGCCAGCTAAAGCCATTTTTTACATAACACTATTGGCGTTGAAATCCAGGTGTGGAAAAATGATCTAGACTCGCTCCCTCTGTTTTCCTAGTATTGTTCTCGTATTAGTAATGATAGTTACAGTCTGTATTTCCATCTCTCAGTATGCAGTACAGTTTAAAAGAGGAGGCATTCTGGTGTAGGCAGTGTTTAGCACCAAAGAACACATTTGTAAGCTTCTTTTGTTAATGCTGGTTCTGCTGCCTGTGGGAGTTGATGAATGTCTGATTATCTAAATGGGCTATAAAACACGACAATACAGTAGAAGATGGTATGCGTTAACAAGGGCTTTAGAAGTATTTACTCATCCATCCAAATCCCTGAAATCAGGTGTTCCAATCACTTCCATGGCCACAGGTTTCTAAAATCAAGCAATGCAGAGTGCTTCTACAAGCATTTGTGAAAGAATGGGTCGGTCTCAGGAGCTCTGTGAATTCCAGAGCTGTACCATAGGATAGCATCCCAGTCGGTATGAAATTTCCTTGCTATGAAATATTCCACAGTCAACAAAAAAGTGGAAGCCACTGGTGAACGACAGCTATTCAGCCATTAAATGTAAGGCCACATAAAATCAGAGCAGGTCAGCGGATGCTGAGGCACATAGTGCACAGAGGTCACCAACTTTCTGCAGAGTCATTACATCATTACAGACCTCTAAACTTCATGCAGACTTCAGATTAGCTCAAGAACAGTGTGCAGAGAGCTTCAGGAATGGGTTTCGATGACATCACCAAGCGCAATGCAAAGTGACAGGCTCAGTGGTGTAAAGGACACTGCCACTGGACTCTAGAGAAGGGGAGACGTGTTCTATGGAGTAACGAGTCACGCTTCTCCGTCTGACAACCCAATGAACGAGTCTGGGTTTGGTGGTTGCCAGGAAAATTGTACTTGCCTGACTGGCGTGGGGTTGTTTTCAGGAGTTGTACTCGGCCTATTAGCCCCAGGGAAGGGATATCTTAATGCTTCAGCATGCCAAGACATTTTCACAATCCCAAACTTGTGAAAACAGTTTGAAAGACATCCATAAAGATATGGATGAGTGTGTTTGGTGTGGAACAACCTGCATAGAGTCCTGGCCTCAATCCAATACTTTTTGGATGAATTGGGATGAATTAAATAAACCCAATAATACTTAAAATTATGAAAGACTTGGCTACTTTGAGTGTGCTCAGTTGAGTTTATTGTTTTTTATTGCTCTATGTATTCTGGAGTACTTTTAATGCATAATCTTTTTCCACATCTAAGAAACCACTAGGGTCCAGTCGGGTCTGCAAGGTTGCTAGTGACATAAGTTTAATCATCAGATAGTAAGCACAAGGGTCTGTGTGGAGGTTGACATGCCTGCCTATTTTTGTGACCAATAGAGACTTGTATATGAAGAATTTAGACCACAGTGCACCAACTATGCTTGCACCCAAAGTAGTGGACTTCAAAAAAGTAGAATAGGACCGACTACTCGGCTGTCAGGTCTTGAGCTGTCTGTGTCCATGACCAAATATCCAAATGTCTTCACTCCTGGCACCAAAAAATATGTTTCTGGATTTTTTAAATATATTTTACCTTTATTTTGGGAAATTTTTAATTAGCATTTGTGGATACAGTGATAAACTTTTCACTGATAACAGTTTACAGAAATGTCCCAGAGACCACACTGTGATTTCCACTACAGAAATGAACCATCTTTAATAAAGATTATGGCAATTTGTCTGCATAAAGAGATTGCACTGGTTTCGCTGTGTTTAAAGAACTTATTACATGAACATAAAAGGTTTTTATTATGCCATCTATGTGAAGCACTGCTTCTCCAAGACAAATTTCCTACGTGGGGCAATAAAGGTTATTTTCTTTTTATGTATCATAGATGATGAATTCCCCTAAATTCTCCAGAATCAAAATCAGAATTTTATTCTGACCCAATGGTTGAACCACACCACATCTTTATTTCTGAAGGCCTTTCTGAAGGGACGTAAGAAGCACGCAATATAAGTTGTCTATTTACACCTGCTGCTTATTAGACAAAGTAAGAAGCCATTCTGTACTAATGTTTTCTCTAATTACGCAGGTGGCAAGTAGAGGGATAGGGTAGAGAGAAGAATGATAATCTGACTAGAAGGCTTCCTAAATATGAGCGCGTGTGTGAGTGAGCAAGTGAGTGTGCTTACAGGGCTGTTGAGGATCATGAGGCACTGATCGAAGTGGTGATGCTCCATGGTGGAGTGGCAGTACAGCTGGGCCAGTGGGTGGTCACTCCTGGAGAAGAAGAAACCGAGGGTGAATAGTGTGTTCCCATGCATGCATATATGATCATGCACACACCTCTGTGACTCATGCTCTCTGATGTACCTCTGTATGTAGGAGTTATTGACTCCTCTGTGGTCCAGGTCATGGCAGAGTGTTGCAATCATTAGAGCCAGCACCTCCAAATCACTCATATAGCTCTGTTAGGAGATGGATAAGTACATTAAGACGAGGAAGGAAGGCGGGAAAAATGGCAGCAGGTTAACAGATGACATACTGCCTCAACAACCAAATGAAAAAATACAGTTGTGTACACAATGCTGTTATAATACACTGCTGTTATAATACACTGCTGAGCACCCACACTGCCAGCAGTGTGGGTGCTCAGCATGCACCCTGGAGTGGACATCAAAGCTGGTTCTGCATATGACACAAAAGCTTTTATGCAGCCAGGCGCCAAGTTTGCAGACAAAAATCACTAGTATTTATAATGGGAATCTTTACATGTTTCCCAAATAATTTTTATTCTTGGCAGTGTACTGGGGTCCTTCAAATCTTTCTGATCATCCATAATAGGGTAAACCATGTATAATTCAGTCTATTAATTGGAAATCGTGTAAAACTAACTTTTTAAAAAATACACTAGAAAGTGCATTTTTTTGCTTTTTTTGTTGTTGTTCAAGGTTGTATTGTTGTGAGATAACTCAGACGTTTCAGCAGGTAACTGCTGATTCATAACTGCATTAGGGATAAATGTGGTAGAGTAGTAGGTGTGCAAACGGCATGGGTATTCTGGAATCCTTGCCAAGGATTATTAATTGGAATTTACTCTCTTTTTAAGAGAGCTGGTTTTTATGGCTCACCTCACCTCAAAAAAAGCCAAAAAACCGCACAAATAACTGAGAAAAGGTGAGGGTTTGGTAGCATTTTACTTTTTTTAAGTTTTAGACTTATGTTTTGGACTTTGTTTTCATATTAAGTTTGGTGAGGTTTGATTTGAATTTGTCAGGCAATGACTACCGGTACTTTTAAAATTTTAGGCACCAGAACTACTTAGTGCATGGTCAGAAAAGAGAATGGTTAGGTTAAAAAACAACCATTCACAGCTCTATTAACTATCTGAGACAGCAAAGTTCTTGCATCTGCTAAAATATTTTCTTTTTCATTGTTACCTCAATACAAGTTCTGTACAAGAGGACATTTGACTTGTGTCACATTGCATTACTACGCATTAAAAAATGATATTAAAAAGGTACCCTTTGCTTTCAAATGTAGTGGCAAGTGGCTCTGACAAACTGTAAATATGTAAAATGTCAATAAAACATGTTGGATTACTTGGGAAAAAAAGTGGTTGCCCTTTGCAGCAAGATTAAGAGTAGCTATGTCTGCCTATATGGAATCACAACACGTTCTCATCCCAACTTGTCACATACTGATGCTATGTGACAAATTGTCGGTATGTTAATCGTCTGATAATGAATAGCTTTGGAAAACACTATCTGATAGGGTTAAGGTTAGGGTTAGGGCTGGAATAGACAGCTAGAGCATGTGTTACTGCCGCGAGTGGCATTCTATTGGATTCAATTGAGAATCCGGAGCGTATCATAAGGACGCCGAAGGGTACCTTTCATGTTACTATGAAATGCTTTGGAATGTGACAAATCCTCGGTATGTTATGTGTTGGGAATGAGAATGCTCTGGGAATCATTGACTATATTTTTTGACTGCACTTACCTGTAAGTGCCCTGACTTGAGGAGCACAAACATGCACTGGGCTGTGTTGAAGGCATGTCTCCAGTTATGATAGGCCACATTCTTCCTGTAGTTCTTCTTCACACTCATAATCCACTGACATAAACTCTGCAGAAGAGAGTCTGTGTTACAAAAATGTTCCAAAGTAAAAGCATATACAAAATTTAATTTGGGTTTGTTCTTTGCATCACCTGATTGTTGAGAGAATCATTCTAAATTAACTGCTATTTCTATGCAGAATACTACCCTGCTTCTATCTGTCTGAAAGTAACTTTCCTACAACAAGGGACACTTTTCTAAGGGGTGAAAAAAAGGCTAAGGCCACAGCAACCAAGGATAATTTTAAAATAATTTAAATTTTGTGTCCACTGAGATACAAACTGTGGCACAGGTGAAAATAAAAAGGTTTGACATTTATGTCCATGATATGATCAATAAGATCTTACTATAGTCAGTGTGGTTTTAATGTGCTGAGCACTTAGAAGATGACTGACACAGACAGCCAAGCCATCATGTCTTTACAAACTAGTACTAGTATAAACTAATTCAGTTAAGATAATAATAATGATGAATTATAAGTAAAATTATTCTCTACAGAATTTATGCCAGAGGAACAATGTTTTTTCAAGAACACAACATGTACAATGGGACCAAAAAGAAAATGAAAAACAAACTAAAGCCGTACATTGTAAGTGGGGTACAATTTTAGCAATTAAAAGTAAAGGCAAATGTGACAAGCACAGTGACTTGATTGTCATTTTCTTTGCCATTTCCGAAAGTGAACACTTAGCAATAACAAAGCAGAGAGCCCTGATGTGCTGGCAGGGTGCTAAGCTACACGCTTGTCAAGACCACACTGTGAGTAAAACTAATTCCAATCTGAGGCACCACGAGAATCCAAATTATTATTCATCTAATCAAATCGGGGCTCATTTTCTCTATAGGAAACATTATAATTTGATCTCAGACTTGAAAGAGCGTCTGTACAATATTAAATATGTTAGGATTGCAATCAAATCATGACTTGTTGTGCAGTTCAGCTTCCAGGGTGTGATGCTCTGGGATGGCCAGTGTGTCAGCTATCGGTGTGAAAGTTAAACTGACAGCCTGCACTTCTGGAGGGCCATAACTTCCTCCAGTCAAAGTTTCTTTTTGTGAGGCCTCTCCCCGCAGGCACCCAGGGGTCAGCCATCAAGAGCAGACTAAGGTGGAGAGCCAATCCTGCCAGTGAACTGCTGATGCTGATGCCAAGAAAAAGTCAGATGAGCAGAGAATTGGGTTTGACAGACAGCGATAATGGAGGGTGACTGTGTGAGTGATTTTTGGAGGGGAATTTTTTTATGTGCATGATACTGTTGTGTTTGTTTAAGTCTCTGAGTTAAAGATGCAAGCAAACACTACACTCTAATACTTCTTCAGCTGTAAATGCATTTATTTGTCTTCCAACACATTTGCTCATAATGTAATGGTTTAATGTTGCTGACAGAAAGCAGGTTGGTTTTTTGCAACAGTTCATTAAATACACTGAAGATAGCTGTAATTTTTGTGGTTTCTGTGTTGCCATTTAAAAATCAAACCTTCTACTCTGAGTAAAAAATCTGTTGTTGCACAGTAAGAGTTGCTACTTTAAGGCTAGTTCTCATAAGTTTATGAATGGTTTGGCTTGCAGTCCATGTACAGTAGTTGAGCCTTAAAAAACAAAGGAGGTGCCATAGGGGTCGGGTGCAATGTATGTCGGGTGCCAGTCAAGGGTGGAGACCCTGGTGAACTGATCCCCGACTGCCGAGGCTGCCGACTGGGACATTGAACGCCAGACTGGAGTTGCCCTTGGTGAGAGGCAGTAGACTGGAGTGGGTATCCTGGTATCCCCTCAGTTTGCTGCCAGTATGTTGGGTTTTTTCCCAATGAACAAGAGGGTTTGTTCCCTGTGCCTCCAGGTCAAGGAACGGGTACTGACTCTTGTTTGCACCTATGTGCCAAATCGCAGTTCAGTTTACCTGGTCTCCTTCAAGTGCCTGGGTGGGGTGCTTGAGGATGATCGACCTGGCAAATGACAATGAGACCTGAAGCCAGTGTTCGAACATAAGGGTGTCGAAAAGTGCATGTGGCACCAGGTCAGTGATCAATTTTGTAATCATATCATCAGATCTATCAACTGATTACCACCTGGTAGTGAGTTGGATTAGGTGGCCGGGGAGGACGCTGGACAGACCTGATACACGCAAACGTATAGTGAGGGTGAGATGGGAATGCCTAGCTGAGGCCCTGGTCCACAAGAGCTTCAACTCTCACCTCCGGTAGAGCTTCGGCAACATTCTGAGGGAGACTGGGGACACAGAGTCCAAATGGTTCATCATGTTGAGCACCTCCATTGCTCTGGATGTTGTAGGGCTGTCTTGGTTAACATGCCTTTGCAATGTCTTGTGGAGATCTGGGGCGGTACCTCTGGATTAGCAGAGTGGGGTGGTGGTTTCCATCTTCAAGGAGGGGGACCAGAGGGTGTGCTCCAAATATAGGGGGATCACACTCCTCAGCCTCCTCAGGATAGTCTATGCCAGGATGCTGGAAAGGAGAGTCCGTCAGTTAGTCAAACCTCAGATACAGGACGAACAATACGGTTTTCATCCCGATCGTGGAACACTGGACCAACTCTGTTTTTATTCTGTGGGAGGTGTTCTGGGGGTATTTTATATCTTGCTATTGTGTACTGGATAGTCTCTGGGTCACCTTTGCATAGTTTGCAGCTTGTGTCCTCTCAGCTGTGGTAGACTGCTGCCACTATGGATCTGGTGCTTAGGTCTTGTTCTTGTGTTGCCATGAACAGAGCCCATGTGCTGTCCTTTATACTGGCTTTTTCTAGCCACTGGTAGGATTTCGTGCTGTCAGTCATTTCTTCTATGTGTCAGTGGTACATGCCATGCAAGTGCTTGGTCATCCATAACAGTTCCCCGTCCTGTCACTCTCTGTCTTTAGCTGTCTGAGGCATTTTGTAGCAGCTCAACTCAGGCTGCCAGCTTCCTGATTTATTTGTGTATGGTCAGTGTTTCATCCTGAATTGTAGCTTGGACACTCATTAATCCTTGACTTCCCTCATTCCGTCGCTTGTTGCTTGACGACTACCATGCACTGTGGGGAATTCTTGTGCCTTGATGTAATAATAAGCTCTCGTTGGCAGCTTATTATTGCAGGCTATCTGATGACTGGTAGGATGTATGTACTGATGGCTGAGATTCTTATTCCGAACACTCAACTGGCTTCTCTGTCTTACCTTCTGGGCGTATTTGGCTGTGGCTTAACTTAGTGCATATTCATCATGGTTCCTGTTGGCCTGTGAGATTACCCAGGTAGTTGAAGCTGTCCTCTTTATCTGCTATTTTCCCTTCTGAGAACTTCACCCCTTCAATCCAGATCACCTTTCTTCTTTTTGCAAACATTCGACTGCTGAGGTGGATCAGTGAGTCTACTCGCATAGAGCTTGTACAGGAGGTGACTAGTGGTCAGAAAGTGCAGTGGGGACAGAGCATCACCTTAGTTGCCTCTGAAACAAAGGCCTGAGTAGGATTTTTAAAGAAAGTTTGCAGTTCTCATGGATTTTAATGGAACACATGTTAAGTCTAGCCTGTTTGTGTAAAATCCCAGGTCAGTTCTTACCGTATACTTCATCTGAAAGTTTTGGACCAGGTTGAGGTCAACAAACATCCGCACAGTAGCCAACGTGGTTTCAGTATCTGACAAGTCAAAGTCACTGAAGCTGAAGTCCAGAAGATGGAGCGACTGGGCTGATGGAATGGTTGCTAACTTCAAACACACACAGAATATATACATGCAAACAGCAGGAAAAACAACAGGCTTCAAATTAAAACATTCTGCATTATTTAGTTGAACTAAAGACTAATGATATAATGATATACTAGTAATCAGATTCAAATCTCAATTCTTAATTCTGTTGCTGTTACAGAAGCAACTTTAATTTAAAATGCAGTTACAAGGTGTGCAATGCGCCAAATATACATTATGTAGCAACCTCATGAGTAGAGAATGTACCAAAATAATCAAGTCTGTGTCCTAGTTACCAAGTGACACATCCTCTCTCTTGTGCCCAAGGGAGGCCTCTTAATCAGGCTATGCTATTAGTTCAGCCAGTTTGCTATAAGGAGAGAGGAAGAGAGCAGGACCCTTTCAGATGGTCAAGCAGTGCCACTGTTAGTGCTGGTGGGAAGGATGTGCTGCTCTAATTGGTTCATATTTTAAGAGGTACCTTGAAGTCAATGAGCCAGTTAGATGTGACAAATGATCTACTCAAAATCACTTGGAATATCCTTTACTCTTGTTTTGGTTGATTTGTGGGGTTCATTCATACAAGGTTCGCTCAAAAATATTTAAATTCAACACAAAATACTAATAGCAGAAAGACTCATATTAATGTGAATTTGATCCAACTCTAGAATGAAGAGAAGTATATATTATCACCAGATATATTACCACCAACATTCTCAAATTAAGAGCTAATGTCCCCCTAAACAAGACACATGGATTCAAAACTCCATCCGTCCATCAATCCATTCTCCTTCATGTGTTCCAGGGGGATACTGTGGCATTACAAATACCACTGATAGATAGATAATCTATCCAGCATATCCTTAGCATACCCAAAACATGTCACCTAAGAGGAATCCAGGATATGCCGGAACCATCAAAAGTGGCTGTTTTTGATGTGGAAGAGTAGCCACTCTGCTTTAAGCCTCTCCCAAATGACTGAGTATCTTAGCTTATCTCTGAGATACTGAGTCATGGATGGCTGTAGCTCAGGTGGTAGAGCAGATCACCTACTAACTGGAAGGCGGGTGGTTTGATCCCCATCTGTTTCAGTCTACATGCCAAATATCCTTGGGCCCATGTAGTTCCCATACTTTCTTACCAGTGATGGGAATAATGGCGTTTCAAGTAACGGCGTTACTAACGGCGTTACTTTTTTCAGTAACGAGTAATCTAACTAATTACTATTTCTATCGTTACAACGCTTTACCGTTACTAACAAGAAAATGCGGTGCGGTCACGTTACTATTTTTCAACAAACAGACGGCTGGAGCTCTGTTCAGCTTACCGCAAGTAAGTTAAGGTAAGGTAAGTAATCTGGGCGCTACAGCTTTAAGCAGCTGCGCGCACTCCCGCAGACGGCATTCACTTTCTGGCAGACGATCATTTTTTGGCACAACACCTGTAGCTCAGGGGGGCAAAACAATTGCATGAGTGCCGCTGTTTGACTGAGAAAGAATAAAGTAGTTGTTGTAAGCCAATCACATGACCACTTTAAGATTACAAAGCAACAAGGTGATATATACCAGTTTTTAAATTGTGTTGATAGGCCATGTAAAACCAGAGTAATGATAAACAATATATACGCGTTTTTTCCTGAATACTTTCATCAGGTTTAACGTCTAAGGACAGCGCTAGCAAGCACTCTCTGCTTATGACCAAAAAATAAAAAAAACAAAACAAAAAACAGCCCGTTCGTATTGGTGGAAAAATGCACCATGTCAACCAATCAAAAAATGATATGGCAACATGACATATGGTTGTTTAGGAAGACGGGGAAGTTTTAGGAGTGACGGCGAGAGAGAGAGAAAGAGAGAGAGAGAGAGAGACAGCAGAAAAAGAGAGAGAGCGAGTTTTGAGATGTGAGAGATTTGTGACGTTTAGCGTGTTTGGATTGTGTAGTTAATGTGTTGTCTTGTGTAGTTAGTGTGTAGTGTTGTGGATAGTTTTGTGTTGTGTGTCAGAACAATGAGGCGACTGCTGTCTCCAGGTAGAAAACAGGAGACGGATACACCTGCTGCTGTCAGACCTGCCGGTATCAGGCTGTGATGTTCTGCTTTATAGTGGACAGAAATAATTTTTTTTGGAGTGGCACAAATAATTTGTGAGGCATCTTATTGAATGCAGAACAGCTGATTGTTATGTAAATAGTTTGAAATGGTTATTAAAAAACGGTAAAAGGTAAACGGCTGCAAATAACTTTGTTGTTTGCAAAACTTGTGCGTATGATTTTAAAATTGACAATTAATATTTGCATTTAAAGTTATGAAATATGATTCAATAAACATGTTTGTGGTTGTTACAGTAAAAAATATAACTTTTTCTATTCGGACTTTATGTTTTTTGTCTGATTTTAGATCATTTGTGTTAATACAGTTTGTCAAAATGAAAACATAACAGTAAATTCAGACATGTGAGGTTGTGCTAAAAAGAATGATACCAAACAAGGCAAAGTAAATAGTTTTTAAAGGTGAAATGTAGAGGGAAAATCAAAAGTGGTTAAAAATGGCCAATTATAACCTGGACCCCAGAGGGTTAAACATTTTTTTTTTAAAGTAACACAATAGTTACTTTTCAAGTAATTAATTACTTTTAGAATCTTGTAACTCAGTTACTTTTTTGAAGAAGTAACTAGTAACTATAATTAATTACTTCTTCAAAGTAACTTGCCCAACACTGTTTCTTACTGATTCAGCCTAAGATGTTGTGTTACTTCTCATCTACAGCCTACTTCTTCTTTCTCTTAATATCACGTGCCTGTGTTTGTGTCTTTCCATGCTAAGTGTATAATGTTAAATTAATACATTTCAATTTACTTCAGCTACCTGGAGATCCCGTGATTCTTCATCTGCAGCAGAGGCATGATACGACAAGACCTGAAACACATGTATTTAAAAAAAGATGAGTTTTGCAGAAATAAAAGATATGATTATTGCACAAGTATCGGATTTTCTGTAGAAAGCACACCTACACTGCCTATATTGCTGTTCTCTGAGAACAGTCTGTAGTCTGCTTTGTGGCAGCACTCAGTTTGCAATTATTTCAGCAAATACAAATATGTTTGACTGACTGGACATTCTGTATGACCTTTCTTTTATTTAGCAGGCACAGTGCATGTTAATGGACATTAGTAAAAAAGACAAGATGTAAACATGCCATGTTCAGAGGCTTTTGGAAATTATAAAGAAAAAAAAGTGGGCTCTGATACTTGCAGGCTGTCAAAATGAAACAGACAGCTCAACAGGCTTTTGACAGGCTATAAAAGAGAAAAGTGGCACTACTCATCGACCAGATGTCAGTCAAATCCCAAATAAAAAAGAATCCATTATGAAGAGGAGTACACTGTCAAACACAGCAACTGAATCTTGTGTTTACTATTTTCAGTTACCAACAGATAAGAATACAATCAGTTTTTTGTGTTGTGCTTGTGGGTCTGGTGGACCTTCTTCCTTCTGAGTCTAGGAAACCAGCTTCTTCCAAGTCCAACAGCAGTTGGATCAGGGGATTGTTATAAAGCAATCAGTCTAACAGATGCTTCCTTTCATGTGGCTATAGACCCAGACCACAAGCAGTTGCTGAAGTGTGCATATGCATTCAACAGCATAATCCTACAAATACCTGGTGCTGCTGCCTGGTGAAGCTATGTTTTTGCTCCTTACATCTTTATGATTAATTCCTCTCTGAGAGAGGGGCACCTTAGCCTTTCTGCATGACAGGGCTCATAGCAGCTTCATAAGTATGCCTTTCCCTGTTAAAGCCGTATCACTCTCTGCTGTATGCATTTCTCCCAGTGTAAATGATACCACCAACTCAAAGAAGAGTGTGTCAGCGGACCTGTTTTCTGATTCAAAAGGCCTGTCAGTAGCCATGATATGCAGAGATAATCAGTCTGGCAGCTTTTTCTCTACAGGGACCTCCTCTCTCAGGTGGGAGGAGAGATGACCCACCCAGAACTGTGGCAGCTGTTTACCATTTGAGAGGTGAAATTTATAAGGGTCAGCCCCTAAGTGTGGGGACAACGACAACTCATTTCTCTCCTTCAGGTGACAGAAGTCATAGTCATAACATTTCATTTTGCTGTGTGTTTCTTGCACTTGATGCATGCATGTTGTCTTGTTCATTTTGGATCCATACACATTACAGCTGTTCTTTTTGTTGATACTGGATCTAGGACCCTAGAGACAATCAGTGAACATCTGCTGACACGTGTCATGGTCCTGGGTCTTTGACCCAGTTTTTTAGGTTGTTCTGGACTCTTTATTCATTCTTTTAAATGTATTAAATGTTTATATTCAAATTTTGTATTAAGTAGTCTTGAGTTCTGTATTTCACAAGTGTTTGTTATTTTAAGCTCATGGTTCTTGTTTTATCTTTGTTCCCCTTCATGTCCAGTCTATCTCTGTCTCATCTCGGTATCCTGTCATCAGTGTCCCCGTGTTTGTTTACCTCCTTTCTCCCCAGTCATGTCCCTGTTTCTACCTGGTCTCTCTGTGTTCTGTCTCTGTGAATACCTTTGCAGTCCTGGCCCCGTGTTTTCTCCCTTCCTGTTCCCATTTTCATCTCTCTGTGTTTCATCCCTTTGTCTCCCCAGTTTGTCACATCTCTGTGCCTGTTCCCAGTCCCAGTATCAACTTAGTCTTGTCTTAGTCTTGAGTTTCTGTGTGTGTGTCTGTGTCAGTGTTACTTCCTGTTTTCTTTTGATAGTCTCGTGTCTTGTGCATGTGATGTTCTGTTTTGGTTCCCCTGTCTTGTTAGTTATGATTCTGTTAAGCTGTGTTCTCCAGGTGTGTCCGCTTTCCTTAGTCACCCTCCTGTGTGTGTATTGTTTGCATCTCCCTCTGTTCATCATCACATTCTCCCTCATTGTGTGTGTGTGAATTCAGTTTGTTTGTCAATTCAGCTTGTTGTTGGTCTGTAGTCAGTCAGCTAGATCCTTCCATGCTCTGTTATAGTTTAGCTTTTTTTCCATTGCCTTTTGTGCCAGCAATAAAGCTGTGATTTGTAGTTTTATCCCTCCCACCTGTCTCTTACTACACGGCAATACAGGTGAATTTCTAGGAGCCCATCAGCTTTTAATTAGTTTAATTCATTTTAATGTTTTTTGTAATATTTCAGTATCATGTGGCTTCAATTGGAGCAAATTCACTGACTGCTGTTTTTATTACAGAAGCCATGTAGACGTGGTGTTCCTTAAACATAACATGTACTGGCTGTCACTGATATAGCATGATAAAAATGTACAAATAAAGATCTTAGTCTTTGCTTCATTGTAGCTTCTTAGCTCAGAATGGGAGTGCATTTTTATGAAAATGTTATCATCTGCAGTATGTTTCTTACCACAGTTCTCACATATGTATGTGAAAACACAGTGGAATTCTCTTAAAATTAAGAAGAGCTCCTTTGTTTTGTTCAAGCTTAAAAACATAAAATAGTATGATTAATGGCTCAGTGAGAACATGATGAAGGACGTGGAACAGGGTTATCCATTTTGTTTCTACTCATGCCCTGCAGCAAACACTGCAAAACTTATTATTTCTTCCTGCCTGTAATCCAGTGGCTGCCTTTCATATGCTTTCAGAACTGTCCACATATATGTGTTGTTGTGTCATCAAAGCCTCCCCACTGTGTCAGGGATCTCTTTTCTTAACTTTAGAATCAAAAGCATGTCTGATGTCACGTGACTGCTGACACTGGAACTTGGACAAAAAATGTTTGTTCTATTAGAAGTGCTCATTGATCCTCTCTATGTGGAAGAGATATTAAATATTAAATTATGTCTTTGAAGTCCAGAAAACATGGTGGGATTGCTATTTAGACTTGTGTTTTAGCACAGAGCTGACAGTTAAATGTCACAAAAGATGAAGTTGCTCATCTCCTTATCGACACAGCTCACTGCTGTGCCATCTACCGCAACTGAATGGTGTCATAAATGTCCAAATGACCAGTGTTTATTTTGGATTTGTGGACAATTTTTATTCATTTGAAATGCTTTCATCTCCTGTTTGTTGCATTTAAAATGTAATATTTTTTCAACATTTTAAGGCTACAGCTGTCTAATACTTGTGTGGTTTTAACTCATGTTTACTTTTTCAAAGTTCACTGGCAACTAACTGTTATCACCAGCCAACCAGCTGCTGAATCAAACACCGACATCTACAAAATGATCCACATTACATCGTGTGTTTTTGGGCATAAAGAAGATCTGATTGCAGTCTTTAGATGGAGAACAAATTAAGATCATTCTAGTGCTCCAATAAACTTTGAACAGCCCTTTCCGTTCTTCCAGCTCACCAAAATTAACATTAGCTTAGATACTTGTGTCTCCAACAGAGAGATGAGAAGATACCTTGGGGTTTCACTTCATAAAAAAAAACAAAGGAGAATCTCAGGATACTTTACAATATTTCTATATATTTTTATATATGACATCTGGAGGGAGAGAAATGGTTGTCATTCCTTTTGATAGCAAGATGAAATTCAGTTGAATGTTACATTACATGACCTGTAGTGATGTAATAACCTATAATAACAAGGAAAATGGGAAAACATTTTACTTTTAAAGTTTTGAAAAACATGTGCACAGTTGTTTGACAGTACAGTGGTGAAACAGAAGAAAGAATGGCTCAAAAACTTCAGGTCATTTTCCTGCCCTAGACCTAGAGGTTTGCTTTAAATGGCCTGCACATTGGAGCCTATTTGTTTTATTTTTTTATTTTTATATATTTTATTTTTGCTTTTACAGCTGAACACAACATACTTTATACAGATTCAATTGTAAACATTTACAGTTAGCGTATGTGGTCTTGTAAGCATGAAGAAAAATAAATAAATGAAAAAAAAATAACTAAGGAGGTAAAAAAAATTTAGAGGAAAAAAACCCCATAACAATAATAAATAAATAAGTAATTAAATAAAATGGGGAGGAGCCCACGGAGGGGGAGGTATAAAATTAAGATCAATTAATTTTTAAGAATTTTAGAAATGGCTGCCAAATCGTGCAAAAACGCGCCAGTTTCCCTTTCCTGTCAAATCTTATCTGTTCCACCCTGGCCATAGACACCATCTCGTTAAGCCACCTCTTAAAACACGGGGCTGAAGGAGACCGCCACTGAAAAAGAATGAGTTTCTTACCAGCAAGCATACCCATTGTGATTATCTGTTTTTGTGAGCAGGAGAAGGATTCAATTGAGGCAGAAGATCCACGTATAGCCAATGTGCCATTAAGTGGTACTTTTTTCCTAAATTGGTTTGAAAACTACGTAAAAATCTGGCACCAAAAATCATTCAAGAGTGGGCAGTGCCAAAATAGATGTGCAAGGGAAACTTTATCAGCGTTACATCTATCACATAGGGGGGATACGGAATTATAAATCCGGTTAAGCTTGAGTTTAGAAAAGTGTAGTCTGTGAATGACTTTAAACTGGATTAATTTGTATCTGACGTTTATTGAGCCTTTCTGAATCCTGGACAAACAGTTTGACTATTGGTCCTCAGACAGAGGGACACTGAGGTCTTCAGCCCATGTATTCCTGATTTGATCGGAATCTGCTGAAATTGTAAAGCACTTAACAAACTGGGATATCAGATGTTTAGAGTTTGCTTTCAAAATTGTTTCAAGGTAAGTATGACTTAGTGGTTTCAGTGGAAAGTCTGAAAAGTTTCGTTGAACGAAATTCCTTATTTGAAGATAACGGAAAAAATGTGATTGAGGTAACATTTGAGCCTATTTAGGATGTTTTTTGGTTGTTTTCTGGGGAGAAAAAGTAGTAGTTCTAGAAGTCACATCACATTCATAATTGTCACAAAATATGAGTGAGTGAGTGAGTCAGGTGGATCATAGGCTACAATGGAAACAGAACATCCAAGCCAATGCATCAAAAATATGCTTTTCTTACACATTATTTATACTCATCTAGGGAATGTAGTGTGAAAGAATTTTTTATTTCCTTGAAAAGTATTCATGTGAATTAAAGTTCTATAAAGATTCATTTTAGTTAAAATGGTGCTTAAAATTCCTTTTTTTTGTTCCTTTATTTATTTTTGCAACTGCAAATGCACAGGTTGCTAACAATAAGAAAATCTACAATATCGTTCTAAGAGTTGGAGAGGAGGAGATGCACAATATGTGTGTTTATGCTTGACTCACCTCCAGAGTGACCTCTTGCTTGGCCATAGCTCTCTCTACAGTTTCATACATCTGTGTATTTTGGATGCCGAGACCACAGAAAATGGCAAATGCCTCCAGGAACTGGTCATCATTTCTGTTGAATGGCTTGACGCTGCCTGACACTTCATCTATTTTGTTCACCAACTGACAAACACCTACATGCAAACACAAACACATTACTGTTTCTATTTGGTAATGTCTAGTATGGAACACTTCACTTTTAATAGGCCCTATTGTAAAAGATAAGTTAGTTCAGCAAACCTTCCGGTAAGATTATGAGCTTTAGAATCACAAACATTTTATCTTGTCGTTGAATCACTTCATTCGTCCAGAATTCAAGTAAATAAACAACATCAAACTAAATCTGTTAAACCTAACATCCATCTATCCATGCATTTTTTTTAACTCGTTATCTGACTCAGGGTCATGAGTTTGCTGGAATGTATTCGTACCATTTTTAGGGTTGGGTATACTTGGACAGAACATCAGTCAAGGACACCAAAATTGTCTTTAGTATATCATTTGCTTTTCATTTGTCAGTATAGCATTTGCCAGTTTTTTGATTTGCATTGTTTTCGGGGCCCAATAAGAAAGGGAATAATAGTCCAGTTTACCCCATGTCATGATGGTGATGATGAAGTTTCTTAGGGATTGCTTGCATATTAATGGAGGATCTGTACTGTCCAAATCTTATTCTCATTCTGTGTTATTTAATTGCATATAACAAACAAGCATGTCTTAAAAGCGAAACCAGAGCACCAGGAGAAAGTCCAGGCACGAAACACAAGCACTTCTACAATGCCAAGAATTAGTCAGTTATTTCAAAGTGTGCATTGTTTTCAATTTAACTTTATGCTTTCATTTGTTTTAGGATATTGGTCAAAGTCTAGATTAATTGTAAGGCCATTAGTATTACCCTTGCATGCATGCATGCTACATATCCCTCAGTTAACTGACTCAGGGTACAGCTCTAGGGTTAGCTAGTACTAAAGCTTCACAAAACAGAAATAATTTACATTACTTTTAAGAAAAACAAAACTAACATATTAATTGAAGACAGTGATAAGCCACTTTACTTCTACAGTATGTACCGAATGGAAAAATCTTTAGTTCCTGATTACATATTTTAAAAAATAGATACAATTGTTATTCCCTTTTATGTATCTGGACATGGAATAGTATATTACTTTCTAACTGCTTATGCTAATATTGTATTCAGGCAACAAAATCCTACCAATGACTTTGTCCTTCTTGCCATTCCTGATGGGAGTGCAGAGCAAACTCTTTATCTGATTGCTAGAGTGATCTGGGTTTTCACTCTGTGAGAAAAAGATGGATAATTACTCACTTTGGAAAAATGAAAAAAGGAGACAAAAAAAGATAAGAAAAGAATACAGACCGTCCAAGGAAAGCGCTGGTCCTTGGTGACATCGGCAATGTTCAGAGGCTGCATGGTGTTTTTAACATACTGGGCGTACATATAGTTAATCTGACTGTTATCGTGGCCCCTGAGAAGAAACACACAAAGAGAAACAGCTTCACAACTAAGCATTTAGTATCAAGCTCACTTGGAATAATCCATTGCACCCTTGTGGACACTATGATACTATATAAGGGCTATCCTCAAAACCACATATAAAACACAAAACAGAAAAGGGATAATATTCCCCAAAAATGAAGACATTTTCCGAGAAGCTGAAATAAATACAAACATTGTGCAACAATTCTATAAAATGTTAAAACATTTGCACTTCAAGGGTTTAAGACTAAAAAAAGAGCTGAAAAATGATTTGTAGCTGGATTCGTCTCTGTTCAAATGTATAGCTACCAACAACCTGACTAATGTTGTTGGTTTCAAGTGCTCCAAAAGAAATGTAAAACAGATGTTAAAAAAATACTTTTGGGGGGGAGTTGCATTTATTCCCCTGCTAGGTTTGCCACCACCCTGCTGGCAGCCTGTTGGGCAGATGGTGAAACTAATGTTTGTCGGGAAATACTTACACCATTTAACTGCACTTGAAACCACAAACTGAAAGTTCTACATTACTGTTTGTGAAAAGGTAAATAAACAAGATGTGGGCGGTTAAGTAAATGTGCCTGACAACCATAAAAAAGCATTTCTTTTAACAGACACAGCTTTGTCCAAAAACTGCTATGGTGGAATGGTTTATCGCATAGGCCTGAAAACAGAAGACCCCTTTTTCGGTCACTCTTATAATTATTTACACATTTACCAGCAACTTTGTTAGATATATTCAATCCAACTAGCCAATCAACTCAATGAATTGAGGCACGCTGATATCAAAAGATCACCCAAGCAACAGATTGGAAAAGAAAGGTGACTTGAGTGATTTTGAATGTGGCATGGTTGTTCTAACCAGAGTTTTTCAGAAACCACTGACCTACTGGGATTTTCCCACACAACCATATCTAAATTATACAGAGAACGATCAAAAAATAGAAAATATCCAGTAATGAGCAATTCTCTGGGAGAAAATGCCTTATTGATGCCAGAGTTCAGAGGAGAATACCCAGATGACTTTGAGTTTATAGGAAAGCAATGGTAACACAATCAAGATATGCAGAAGAGCATCTCACCAAAATTATGCAACAGAGGATAGGAAAGACATTCTCTGGGTTGATGAGTCTCTGTTGCAACAGGGAGGGTCAGAATTTGGGATAAACAACATAAAACGGATCCACCTCTGCCACATCTGGGTCAGTCTGACCACTTGTCACTGTTTCTAATCCCTGCATATGCCCCCCTCAAGAAAACTGCTCCTACCATCACAAAGAATATTACCATATGGCCAGAGGGTGCCTCTCAGCAGCTGCAGGACTGTTTTGACAGGACTAACTGGGATATCTGTGAACATCAGGACTTGGAAATATTCACAGACAGTGTTCTCTGCTATATAAAACACTGCATAGACACTGTTACAGCAGTCAAATGTATCCGGGCCTATCCCAACCAAAAGCCCTGGATGACCCGGGAGGTCAGGCAGCTGCTGAAGGAGAGGAACATTGCGTTCAGGTCTGGCAATAGGGATCACTACACCACAGCCCGATCCAACCTGAAGAGAGGCATCAGAGAGGCGAAGGGGGACTATAGGAGGAGGATTGAGGACCATCTGGAGAGTAACACCAGCCGGCAGGTGTGGCAAGGCATCCAGCATCTAACCAACTATAAGATCAATCTCGGAGCTGCGGAAGGTGACCTGACGCTGGCGGAGGAGCTGAATATCTTCTTCGCCCGCTTTGAGACCATGGCACCGGTGGTATTGGAGCCACAGCAGCAACACGCCGCCCACAGCAGCACCACCCTCATCCTGGAAGAGCACGAGGTGAAGCGCATGCTGCAAGCTGTTAACTCGAGGAAGGCGGTGGGTCCTGACGGTGTGCCAGGTAGAATATTGAGGGATTGTGCAGAACAGCTGGCTGGGATCTTCACCAGGATCTTCAACAAATCCCTCGCACAGGCGACTGTCCCTCTCTGCCTGAAGTCCTCCACCATAGTCCCCTTGCCTAAAAAGCCCCACATCACTGGCCTGAATGACTACAGACCGGTGGCACTCACCCCAGTGGTAATGAAATGCTTTGAGAAGCTGGTCCGCAGACACATCACAGCAGCACTGCCCCGCAGCCTGGACCCACACCAGTTTGCCTACAGAGCAAACAGATCCACGGAAGACGCTGTAGCCACAGCACTCCATGCTGCCATAACACACCTGGAAGAGCATGGGAGCTACGTGCGGATGCTCTTCGTGGATTACTGCTCAGCTTTTAACACCATCCTCCCACACAAACTGGTGGCCAAGGTACAAGATCTGGGGCTTCCATACAGCACCTGCACGTGGATCTATAGCTTCCTCTCGGGCCGTAGACAGAGAGTCAGAGTTGGCCATCACACATCCTCAGCCCTGAGTCTCAGCACTGGCTCACCCCAGGGCTGTGTTCTCAGTCCACTGCTCTACTCTCTCTACACACACGACTGCACTCCTCGCCACCACAGCAACATCTTTGTGAAATTCGCAGACGACACCACCGTGGTGGGGCTCATTTCCAAGAGTGACGAGTCTATGTACAGAGATGAGGTGGAGCAGCTGACGTCATGGTGTAAGGCCAATAACCTCCTCCTCAACACTTCAAAACCAAAGAACTCATAATAGACTTCAGAAGGAAAAAGGCAGAGATCCAACCACTATTCATTAATGGGGACTGTGTAGAGAGGGTGGCAAGCTTCCGCTTCCTGGGAGTCAATATAGAGGAGAACCTTTCCTGGAGTGTGAACACCTCCGAGCTGCTGAAAAAGGCCCAACAGAGACTGTACTTCCTGAGAATTCTCAGGAGGAATAACATCACACAAAGACTGCTGGTGTCCTTCTACAGAGCCACCATCGAGAGTGTACTAATCTATTGCATATGCATTTGGTACACTAGCTGCACAGGAGCCCAGAGGAAAGCACTCCAAGGGATCATTAACACCGCCCAAAAGATCACTGGCTGCCCACTCACCACACTGGAAGTTCTACACAACATCAACTGTCTTAAAAAGGCCCAAAACATCATTAAAGACACCTCACATCCTGGTCACTCCCTGTTTGAACTGTTGCCCTCAGGCAGACGGTACAGGGCAATCAGTGTAAGGACAAATAGACTTAAACACAGCTTTTATCCAACCGCAATAACACATCTGAATACTGCAAAATAATGTCCATCACGCCACTCTTGTGTTAATCCATTCGCTGTCTGAGGCATGTATGTGGGAATGTACGTGAATGTTTACTGATATGTCTTATTAGTATTTTAAGTATTTTGTTTATTTTATTTATTATTTTGTTTATTTTTATTCATTGAAATTTTATTGTTTTATTTATTTTCTGCTATTGTTAGGGATGACGCAATGATCGGGGACCTTTCTTAATTTCGTTGTACTGGTGACAATGACAATAAAGTTTCTGATTCTGATTCTGATTCTGTTTGTGGGCTAATATTCTTCATGCAGAATTTACCATTTACCTTTTTGGGAGTTAATGGAAAAAGTTCACTGAGAAAAAAAATTCATCCACAAATAGAAAGCTGACTGGGAATGTGGAGGACTAAAAGGGAAAACTTTAACTGCAGATGATTCAAATTTTACTTTTAACTTGCAGCTTTTCACAAAAATGAGAAAATAAACATTTTAAGTATTCGTTCTCATAGCTTTGCCCATCTGCTCCTTAAATGCCAATGTAACCTCAAAGCTGCATCCTAAAGCTCCAGGCTAACAGCACTGAATAATAAAATATCTGCTGGCTAATAAAAGCTAGGGGAGCTAGGGAGCTGCACCTGAGTTCAGTGCGCCCTGGCTCAGACCTGGGAGCTAAAGCCATCAGTCATGTCTGTCAGCACTTAATAACCCAGTTTGTTATCTTGTGTCTCTCCAAGTTTAACCACAGAGTGAGCTATAATACTGCATGAGAAATGATGGAAAATGGATATATAAACATGGCACAAGCTTGAAGTCAGCTAAAGGTAAAGCCAATGGATTTTGGCTGTAGTGCTGTGGTGTAAGTGGTGTGTGAGTAAGACTGGGAGGGAATATGAGCATGTGTTTGCAAATGACAGAAAGGACCTCATGAGGAGAGACACAAACTGTTAAGCATGTTTTGATGGACTCTAGCAATTATATTATAAAAATGATCAAGGATGGACCTTACAGATTTTTCCTTATAGTCAACAGTGAACGTGTATCACTGGAAAGTTATAAAATCTTTATTTAAGTTTCTGCACCATACTGGACAGTATATAAACATTTAGCGCACCTTCTCATTTAATGTTTTTTTTTTTCATTTTAACTACTTTCTACATTGTAGATACATATTGCAGACATCAAATATATGAAGAAAGACATATGGAATTATGTAGCAAAGAAAAAATTGATAAATAACTCTGAATATGTTTTTGTTTTGTTTTTTTGCTTAGTTGACAGCACTACAAACCCTTGGCCCTCTTTCAATGAGCTTCATGACATAGTCAGCTGAAACGATTTTCACTTCACAGGTGTGCCTTGTCAGGGTTCATTTGTGGAAGATGGGAATGGTCAGTCAGTCCGGAAAGTTGCTAAAACTTTGAATGTGTCACCCAAGTGCAGTTGCAAAAACCATCAAGCACTATGACCAAACTGGCTCACATGAGGACCACCAAAGGAAAGAAAGACCAAGAGTCACCTCTGCTGCTGAGAAGTTCATCTCAGTTACCAGCCTCAGAAATTACCAGCATCTGAGATTAGAGCCCAGATAAATGCCACACAGAGTTCCAGTAGCAGTTACATCTCTAAGTCAACTGTTCAGAGGAGACTGCGCGAAGTAGACCTTTATGGTCAAATATATCACAGACACTAATGCAGATCACACCAGATCACATGGAGGCACTGGTGAACGTGATTTACCAGACTTTATTGACAAACAGAGTACAATAAAGATGACTTGACTATGAGCTGTGAACTGTGATGTAACTTGCCTATGAGGGATATGTGATATTCTACAGGGTGGGCCATTTATATGGATACACCGTAATAACATGGGAATGGTTGGTGATATTAAAGTCCTGTTTGTGGCACATTAGTATATGTGAGGGGGCAAACTCCTCAAGATGGGTGGTGACCATGGTGGCCATTTAGAAGTCGGCCATCTTGGATACAACTTTTGTTTTTTCAATAGGAAGAGGGCCATGTGACACATCAAACTTATTGGTAATGTCACAAGAAAAACAATGGTGTGCTTGGATTCAGCGTAACTTTATTCTGTCATGAGTTATTTACAAGTTTCTGACCACTTATAACATGTGTTCAATGTGCTGCCCATTGTGTTGGATTGTCAATGCAACCCTCTTCTCCCACTCGTCACACACCGATAGCAACACCGCAGGAGAAATGCCAGCACAGGCATCCAGTATCCGTAGTTTCAGGTGCTGCACATCTCGTATCTTCACACCATAGACAATTGCCTTCAGATGACCTCAAAGATAAAAGTCTAAGGGGGTCAGATCGGGAGACCTTGGGGGCCATTCAACTGGCCCACGACGACCAATCCACTTTCCAGGAAACTGCTCATCTAGGAATGCTCGGACCTGGCACCCATAATGTGGTGGTGCACCATCTTGCTGGAAAACCCAGGGGGCGTGCCAGCTTCAGGGCATAAAGAGGAAACACATCATCATGTAGCAATTTCAAATATCCAGTGGCCTTGAGGTTTCCATTGATGAAGAATGGACTCACTATCGTTGTACCCCATATACCACACCAAACCATCACTTTTGTTGTTCCAACAGTCTTGGAGGGATCCATCCAATGTGGGTTAGTGTCAGACCAATAGCGGTGGTTTTGTTTGTTAACTTCACCATTCACATAAAAGTTTGCCTCATCACTGAACAAAATCTTCTGCGTGAACTGAGGGTCCTGTTCCAATTTTTGTTTTGCCCATTCTGCATATTCTGTGCGCCGATCTGGGTCATTCTCGTTGAGATGCTGCAGTAGCTGGAGTTTGTAAGGGTGCCATTTGTGAGTAGCTAATATCTGCTGAAGGGATGTTCGACTAATGCCACTCTCCAGTGACATGCAGCGAGTGCTACGCTGTGGGCTCTTGCTGAATGAAGCTAGGACAGCCACTGATGTTTCTTCATTAGTGACAGTTTTCTTGCGTCCACATTTTGGCAAATCCAACACTGAACCAGTTTCACGAAACTTAGCAAGCAGTTTGCTAACTGTAGCATGGGAGATGGGTGGTCTCGTAGGGTGTCTTGCATTGAAATCTGCTGCAATGACCCGGTTACTGCGTTCACCAGATATCAACACGATTTCGATCCGCTCCTCACGTGTTAACCTCTTCGACATGTCAATGGCTGTGAACAAAGATAAACTTGTAAATAACTCATGAAAGAATAAAGACCCCAAACACACCTACAGGGTGTGTAAGGGCTATTTGACCAAGAAGGAAAGTGACAGAGTGCCGCGCCAGATGGACAGGCCTCCAAAGGAACCCAAAGGAGCAGAGACCATGGGGGAGCCATTGAGGATGTTCAAGACCTTCATGCAGTTTCGGATAGAGAAGAATAAAAGGCAGGAGAAGGAGACAGCAAAAGAAGAACACCCTCAGTTTTACTCATTTTTCACCCTGTTTACTCAGCTCCAATTGGATATGGAGGCAAGCAGAGGAGGCCACCCCACAGCACAAGCCACAGGGCTGCCATTTGGAAAGCTAGTGCTTAGTGCAGTGTTGAAGAAACAGAGATACTTGCTGAAAGGGATTCAGGCCCCTTGACACTCCAGTGGAAGAACCCCTCAAGAGCTATGCACCCATTTGAAGGACTTGTTCTGCAATTGGGTAGATTACAACAAATCCACAAAAGAAGAAATTATGGAAGCTCTTGTTATAGGCTAGTATCTCAGAGTGCTCTATCTAGAGGTAAAGATGTGGGTCAAGGAGTATGACGTGAGCAGGATTTCAGTCATTCATTATCTTAGACGAGATCTAGCAAACTTATCTACTTCACACAAGAGAAATATAACTCAGCCAAAGGAAACAGCAGAAGTAGTCTTATAATGGGTGTAGATAGATATACAAAGCTTCTGGTTTTGTGTTATGTGCCAAGACCAGAGCATTTAGCCTCAGTTGATGAGCAGTCAAGACTATCTGCCATAACTGTACAGGTAAACAGTAGACCTTGTACAGACCTGGTAGACCTTCTCCTGTTTGTCTTGTGTAAGTTTACTCAGGTTTCTCACCTTTTGAGTTTCTGTTTGCCCATCAGGTCAGAGGTCCACTAGAGGGAGACTTGGGAGGAAATGGATCAGGTCAAGGACAGAAATATAATCTCTTACGTCCTTAAAATGAGGGGAAAAAGTATACTTTATTGATCCCCGTGGGGAAATTCTTCTCTGCATTTAACCCATTTACTGAGTGAAGCAGTAAGCAGCCACCAATCTAGCGCCTGGGGAAAAGCGTGTAAGGGACAGTACCTTGGAATAACTGTTTAGGGGAATCAAACCCCCGACGTTCTGATCATGGGGCCACCACTCTACCTACTGAGCTATCCCTGCCTCAAATGAGCTATCCCTGCCAAAGACCACAACCTTGGCAAGAGAGAATCTTAAATCTCAAAGGAAGCAGAAAAAATGGAGTGATCAGACAGCAAGGCGAAAGCAGTTTTGTGGTTGGCGACAAAGTCCTGTTGCTGTTGTTGGGCAGTAAGTTGAGACCATTCCATCTCCAGTAGATGTACTATATAGCTTTATAGTGTTAAATTATTTCTTTGCTGTAACACTGTCAAAAAAGTGGACAGAAACACTGGCTGGTTTCATGTTCATGTGGTGAAGTAATTAAAGAAAGTTAGTCAAAGAACCAAAAATAGTACTGCATAGTCTTTGCATCAGTTGTGTTAATCTGCTATTAATGTCTAACAAAGTACAGTAAAATCTATGCCTACTTGTGAATTTTACAATTTTCTTTCAAATAATGTAGCAGAAAAATGCTATGGATGGCACAAAAAACAATGATTGATTAATAAATTAAAAAAAAAACAAAAACAAAAACTGAATATTGATGTATTTTGTGTTTTGAACTATTTAGAAGCCCATTATACATTATGCAAGGCTTTACTGGCAGCTGATTAATATGGGGCACTAGGGCAAGTAAACATCTCTGTGGACCAGGAGAAGACATTCCTCAACCAGTGGGTGTTCTTCCATTGGCTGGCTAGGGTTAGAGGTAAGATTATGGGCAAGTGATTCCAGCCAACTGTGCCCACAGATTCTGAGACTGTTTAGACTCTTAACCATCCAGTGAAGTAGACCTGAAGTACACTTACTGGCAAATTCCTCCCAACACAGCAGATGTCTGTCTCTCCCACGCCTGGTTCTACTAGAGCAGGGGTCTCAAACTCGTGGCCCGGGGGCCACTTGCGGTTCACGTCACCCCTACTATATTGATGTAAAGAAATATAATGCATTTGGCCCTTAAAGTTACTTACTTAAATTATTTGGCTAGTTTTGTATTAAGAGCAAAAATAGAACAATTAACATTAAAACATGAGTTTTGTAGTTATGTGCCAAGACCAGAGCATTTAGCCTCAGTTGATGAGCAGTCAAGACTATCTACCATAACTGTACAGGTAAACAGTAGACCTTGTACAGACCTGTACAAACGGTCTACACATACATATGTGTGTGTAGAGTTGTACCGCAATGGAGTGTTTAACTCTCTGATAGTCATAGGTTTACTCAAGTAAAAGTGAGTCTTTTAGTGTTTTTCTTTGATTTCCAGGATTTAATGCATGTTAGGCCTTTAATTTAGGATAAATTTGAGCCTTTGAGCTAATTACAACAATGTGTCCTGTCCAAAGTGACCTCAGTATACACCCGCACACAGATGGAAAAGGGGCAGACTCTGTGCATTTGTGTTTGGGTTTAATCACTCAAACTGAAATCCACACTAAAATCTACCCTTCCTCTCACTTGCTCTGTGACTGACTTAATAAAGGTCATATAATGCCTACTGGCATCACATAAACCACGACAGAAAACTTTTGGCTTTTGATTCAGGACAACAATCAAGCTCCAGACCCACACAAACTTCACTGTCCCACTTTGTCTGCTTGAAATCATCTGCCTGCCATTCCTGTGAGCTGTATCTACAGCATCAGTTCAACATGACTGAACTTTCTGCTTTAGCAAAAAAGACTTCGTGTCACTGGGAAGCCACAGCCGTGGCAGTTAATGTCACTATAAAAAGCCTCCAGCAGTTCCAGACAGTCAAAGCTAACATCCTGCACTGCACCTCCCTCCCTTCCCACATCGGTCCAGATGGAGTTGCTCATTTTTGCCATTTCACAGCTGTCCCAGAGGAAATCTAGCACATACACACAGCAGCATTTAAACAGAGTTATTAAATTAGGAGAAACTGGAATGAAAGTGGGATATAAAAAATGAGACCCTATAGAAGACAAGGCAAGGTCTGGTTTGTGTCTGGTCCATCTACCAATTATTTCAATTTCTTTCCCTGTTGACTTGAATTATTAGCAGACACAAAAATAGGAGGCCTAGAGAGCAGAATATCTTCTCACAAAAATAAAAGGCATAGTAAGAAGAATATCTGTGCACTGGGTTTAAATCAGTCACACCCAAGAAAAGCATGTTAAAACTCTGTTTTAAAACTCACAGGTCCATTTGCTTGACCAATGAAAAGAGGATCACAAGCTTTGCTTTACTGTGTCCATGTCTCTTAGCTATATCTTAGGAATGGGAAAAGTGATAAAGTGATGAAGTCTAATCAAAAGCATGTTTTATTACCAGACATTTAATAATAATGACAGAAAAATATACCAAACCATGAATTCTCTGTGTTTTTAGTTTTCTTGATTTTAAATGCATTAAGATTGCATTTAAAAACCACTTACATTATTATTGTCATCAAATCCTATGAAAATTAATCAGTGTGTTATTCCATTTGTAAATATCTTTTGTCTTGCCTTTCTTCTTGTGATTCTCAGCACCAAGAGCTTTGGCCCATCCTAATATTTGAAATTAACTCACGAATATGTTGTTCAGATTTTAAATTCATTTCCTTAAAAGAGTTGGGGTGAGTCGTTGAGTAGTGCATGATATGCTTTTGATTTTTATTTGGAGTAGCATAGCTGATTTCAAAATAATTTGACTTCTTTGTTAAAAAACATAAACTTGTATATTGTAGGAAATATATGTAATGTAATGTTGTTACATCAATTTGTTGTCCACATCATTAAATATTTTTCAGCTTGAATATTTCAGTCAAAATCTGATATGTGATTTGAGTTTTCCTCACAATTCTTGAGCTGTATATTTTCTTATGTAGAGTAGCTTCAAATTGGGTGTACAAACTGCAATGTTAATACATAACATTTCATGTTATATTCAGGCTTCATTTCTTTGCTTATATTGCAGTTTTACAGTTAGGAATGTTTATGAAATATGCAAGAAAAAATACACATATTACTAAATAATATCACAGAATTAAAAAGTTACGTTAAAGTGAAGGAGCTACTTTAAAGTTTGGTTAAAGTTTTCTCTATGTTCATGTACTGTATATTCACTACCACAATACCTGCATTCATTTTAAGCTCCCTGCTAAATCACATTTAGATCTTAATTTATGAAGCTCTTCACTTCTCTGTATTAATATTTTACTTATCTGAGTTGGTTTGTTCTGTCATATTGTATTTATTTTCATAGAGCTACATTTTTAATGTTTTTTGGTGGAAAATAGTAATCTCCCTACTTTTGGATACATATAATGTTTCACACTTACCTTAGCAGCAGAGTTTTGGTGAATTTTACGCAGTATATGACTCAGCACTTGACAATAATGCTCTATCATTTTATGTGGGTTTCAACCTTGTGTCTGAGGTACTATGCCTCCTAAATACATTCACTTTGCAGTAATACTATTTAGAAAGTTGATAGCGGAATATCTAGAAAAACCATCCCGTTATAGTACCACACTCAATTTCAGTGAGCTCTTTACACTTAGTCATGGCTGCAAGCTGATATGGCTACACTTTATGCACATATATACGAGTTTACTTTCAGAAACTTGTCATTAATTAGAAACTTCTCAGGAACTAAAATCCAATTTTATCTCCTTCTTATTAGTATAAAATCATATTCTAACTCCCCCTGTAAGTATGCAATCCATCAAACTGTAGCATACCTCTTTTTCTTCTTCTTACCCCAGGCAAACCAAACTGACTAATCAAAATCACATAAAACACTAACATATATGCATAGGTTATATATGGATATGTTGATACACAGAAAATGTAGTGAATGCACACATAACTGTACACACACACATACACACACACACACACACACACACACACACACACACACACACACACACACACACACACACACACACACACACACACGCGCGCACACACACACACACACACGCGCACACACACACACACACACAAATACAAACATGCAATCCAATTGTATTGCTTAGGATGAGAATAAGATTGAATTTTAGATGCTACATAGCAACTGTGGAGGTCAGGCCACCCTAGAGAGCAGCATGCCAAAAGAGGAGTGAGTGGGAGGGAGTAAGGGGGAAGGATCTCTATCTCATTGTATCTTAAATCAGATTAGTTCTTATTCACCCCTTTTGGCTGCAGCACAAGTCTACAGCTGCAGATTCCCAAATCCTTTCCCTTGTACCATGGTCCTCTACTCATCCTGCCTGTAAATACTAAAACCATTTGGCCCTTTGTTGGGAACTCAGTCTTCACTTCTTCATGTTTCCTTTCAAATCATTTAATGAATCTTATTTTCCTGTTTCTCCCTTACAAATAACCATTATGCTAATTACGATGTTTTATCATTTCTAGAGAACAAACAGGACACAGAGATGAAAACTACTGATTATTAATTTTTTCCTGCCATGGCAAATATATACACAACTTGCTAAAGCATCTGCTAAAGCATCCATCCTTATAATTGCATAATATAATTTTAATATTACAACAATAACTTACAATTTAGACCTACAAAAACCTTAATTATGCATGACATATTATAAATGCATCATGTTAACAGGCAACCAGTGATGTAGCATAAGAATGTATGAGTACTCATAATATACACAAACTTTTAACGAGCAACCAAAACCATATATAAAACAGTTCAATAGTTCCCCAGTCAGTTGTTTCAGCTCAACCGAGGGAACATCAAGGCATTTCTCGGCCAGCTGAGAGATATAATCTCTCCAGTGTGCCATGGGTCTACCATGGGGACTCCTATGAGTAGGATATGCACAGAAAACCTAACCCAGAAGGCACACAAGAGGTATTCTAGTCAGATGCCCAAACCACCTCAGTTACCTACTTTTATATATGGAGGAAGAGTGTCTCTGAGTTCATCCTGAATGACTGAACTTTTCACTCTATCTCTAAGGGAAGGCTAGCCTTTGGAGAAAGCTCATTTTTGCTGTTTGTATCCAAAATGTAATTCTTTCTGTCATTGCTCAGACCTTGTGAGAATAGAGACAGTTAGGAAGGTAGATTAACTGAAGCTGTAAATCTACAGCTTTGTTTCTATACTCAGCTCTTATAATGCAGTCAGTACAGTGTCCACATCACTGCACAGGTGAATCTAATCCATCTGTTTCTTAAGGCATGCTCAATCATCCAGGTAAAGAAATCCAAAAAAGTTTGTTCTGTTCATCTGGACGTAGCAATTTTAGTTTTCCCACTAAAAAACCCTACATCCAGATTTACAGAATATACTTTTTCATTAATCTATCTGTCAATCACCTGCTCCTCTCTCCCCTGACTCATGACCAAGAGACCAGGACAATTAAGTGTAGGTTGGCACCAACCAATGAAGCTGACCAGAATAATTTCAAGGCCAATCAAAAGTCTTGTTCCATAACCTTACTGAGCTCTTCCCACACCAGTTTTTGTTTCAGCTATTTCAAGAACTGCACTCCACTTGGCCTGCCAGTGCCTGCCAGCTCCCTCCAGAGTTCTACAGGCAATCTCAGCCCAATACAACTTCTTCTTCAGCTTGATGGCTCCCGTCACCTCCAGCAACCACTATCTGATTTGGGATGGGACCATGACAGGAGGGGGTGCAGAACATGCTGGAAGTGGGAACTGAATACCCTGCTTACCGGGCTTCTTCCAGATGAAGCCAGCACACCCTCACTATATGTTTGGATGCACCAGACCTTTCCTGCATCTTCCTTCACCACATAATCCAACTCACCACTAGGTGATGATCAGTTCACAATAGAGCGCCTGTTTACACTTAGTGCCCAGAATATTGCCCACAAACCTGCTTTTACAAAATTGATTGTCGACCTGCAACCTAGACTGTCCTTTCGCCACTTATACTTATGAACACCCTTATGGTTAAAGTCGGTGTTTATTATGGACAAACTGTGGTTAGCACATCAGTCCAATAATAGAACACCACTTGGGTTTAGGTCCTTCCCAGTCACATCCCTTCAAGACACACTGTTATTACCCATTACCCGTCTCCAAGTCTCCACGTAGGAGAATACTGTGAATGAAATTCTTTATGTAGTTGGAGTGAGATGTCCTGCTATGGATGTGACTACCCCTAATGACTGTGAAATGGTAAATGGACTTGTTGATTCTGTTCATCTGGGCATAGCGTTTTCAGTGGGAGAAACGTTTCGTCACTCATCCAACTAACTTCTTCAGTCTCAGCTGACTGCAGGTTTCCCCAACAGTACATTTTCACAATGCCTGAAACTAGCCCACTGAATGAACAATGGGCTGTGAGGTCAGTTCCTCGATCATTGATATGCAAATTATTATGACCATTGATCAACAACCACTCATCAAAGCCCATTGATCAATGATACTAACTGGAAAGTTGGAGGTAAAATGGTTCTTATATAGCACTTTTCTACTTTTCCACTTTTCTACTCTATCTGAGCACTCAACACGCTTTAAACAACTTGTACATTCACACCCATTTGCACAAGCACTTTTTTCTGTGCTGTTCGTAAGTGTTTTGTATTTAACATCCCGGTTAGTAGGTGACCTAGCTGCTCTACCACCTGAGCTATAGACCAAGCACACAGCTCATGGAAATGGCAGCTGTTTCCACCAATATGACCATGTGCCCTACAATGCCACAAAAACTCCTTAGTAATAATTCAGGGAACACAGCAAAGAGCCCGTTCACTAACAGCAACCAAAATCACCATCATCCACCTGAGTTGTCAGATGTAATAGGATGTACATGTACCGCAAAACAGTGTGCATAATGGATGATTTCTGGAAAGGTCTCAGATGGCCTCCAAGTCAGTGAAAGGGTCCACTTCATCATGGTAAATGGGTTGTAACCCAAGATCTGTCAACTTTAACCTAAGGACAGTGTAATGAAGCCAAAAGGGCCCGGCTAATGAGGACCAAAAGCTTTGTGCCAAAATCCTGCAGTTGAATATCTAGGAATATGGCAGGTGAAGAATTTGGATTACCTCGAAAAGATCCAAAGAGGCTATAAATCAGCTCAGCAAACTTAAGAGTATTGGACTCAATCCCTCGTTCTTGTCTACACTGTTTCAATTCAGTGTGATTGAAGGGGCACAATGAGACTTTCATTACTTCGGAAACTATGTGAAGACTACATGATACTACATGATGATAACAGATCTTTGTGCAAGTGCCCATCATTCAAACATCATCTAAAGGCCTCTTAGGGAGAGAGAAAGGCAGTTTTCAACATTAGCAAAATACTGATGAAAATAGCTATGCCTGAAGGCATAAAGTCATTAACACTCGAATGCCATTTTAACAGGCTTGTGCTGAGGGTGATCCTCTTACCTTTTGGCAGCATCTAGGACTTCACCCAGTTCCTCATAGTCCATATGAAAGACACTGGAGAAAGTGTTCTGCAAAAAGAATGAAAGTTAGTTTACTTATCTGAGATGTCGTAAACATGACTAATTTGAATGGTGTAGTTTGGTGCGGTGTAGGGGATAACAAGAGGCAGAAATTGCTATTGGAAGCAAGATTATAAAAACATTCTGAATTTTGTGTGGTTTAATATGAAAATAAAAATTTCTGTAAATTGCTGCAGGTCTACTCTGTGTGTTTTCTCGCTATATTGATTTCCTCTTGCCCTTCAGTTAAGCTATTAAAGCAAAACCCAACATCCAGATGCCTTAAGTTAAACAGAAGTACTGTGCACAGTGCCTAAAACAGATTTCCTAGCATGAAAAAAGCGATGTTGATCTATCACCTATGAAGCCTTGCCAGAATGAGAGTTTATTTTGACATTCCAGTCCTCTTTTCTCCTTTCCCCCCTTATAGGGACTTGTTTCTCTCAATCTGAACTCCCAACCCTTCACAAAGGATACTTTTTTTTTCTATTTTAAAAAGGTTGGGACAGGATGTTAAAGACGAATGATCTTTCTTCATTTGGAAAGAATTGCCCCCATTATTGTACATACTTACACATACTTGTGCTCTTGGGTAACTGATCTTTTTAGGTGAGTGTAATAAAGCTGTTTTAAACAGAAATAGGACCAAGCGATGTTATGACATTTATTGGGATCTTTGGCAAGTGGGATAGTTTATAACAGGATGACACATGATAATGGAATGTTTTCCTGCATGTGGGAACACTGGAATAAATTAGGTTTGTCTTATATTCATTGGAAGCATCATCATGTGAAGGAAAGACAAAGAAACAGTTAACTACAGAAGATTGTAGATGCAACAGATTAAACACACAAGCCATTAAAGCAATCATAGTGGTGGTTTATGTTGATATAAAAAGCCCTATTTTGTTGTTCTGGCAGGAAGAAAATAAGACAGTCGGAAATGGGAAAATCAGAAAATGATAAAAAGAAAGTATAAAACAGTGGTTGGTTTGTACACACACAAATACACTCATGCTAATGGCGAAATATGTCCTTAGGAAACAATTCCAGATTTATTTCTGCTGGGGAGAGCTGAACAATACAGAAGAACAACACAGTTACGGTGGTGTGCCAAATGTCTATTACATTTCATTACATTCACGCACCGAGCCAAACATCCACATCCACATGTGCACACTATAAACATCGATTGTGCACATATTTACATGCAAAATGTTAAACACCATAAAAGTGCATGCATTCGAGTGCCCATATATTAGATATGGGCACTCACATACAAACAGACTCTCTCTCTCTCTCTCTCTCTCACACACACACACACACACACACACATACACAAAAATATATAGCACTGTGTCCAAAGAGATACCATGTACTGCAGTAAAATGAAGTGAGCTAATGCAGGCTCACATCTTAAAAAGTTCCATGTTATTGTTGGTACAGTCAGTGTTTAAGAACAGCACTTTCATTTAGTAGACTTCCTACAGGAAAGCTCCTTTCCTAGACAAAATGTTATGTTAAAATCCAAAGACTTGTGTGTCCTGCTTGAAAAAGTACAGATATCTAACACTGACACCTGTATACAGAGGGCCTGTCTTGTAGATAAGGTAAGAAGAAGTCTCTTCTCAGAGTAAATGTTTAGTAAGAAAGGAAAGCGGTAAGAGAGAAAGGAGGATTGGTATAAAAGAAAGGGAGACAGCTCGTCTGACAACTTGTGAGGTCAGGAGAGGGACAATCTATACGTAAACTTAAGCACTTGTTTTTAAAAGGAGTCACTTCACCCCAAAACATAGAGAGCACCTGAGAGAAATGGGGGTGAAGTGGTTTTGACATGTTAATCACTTGGAGATACTATTTAACCCTTGAAATTCAGTCAATCGTTGTAAGGTTATAAGGCCATTTCCAAATCTGAAGTCCATCATTTTGCACTGTGAAAGATTATTCACAGATAGTTGCCAGTCTTTCAAGGCATCAACATCCAAGCAAAGTCACCCCAAAGTCAGTTGATGCAATGCTCAGAGAAACTGCAAAGAACCCCCAAAAGCTGCACCTCAGACTTTACAGACCTCAGTTAAAATGTTACAATTTGTGACAGTAGAATTAGAAAAAGACTGAACATTAATGGCTTGTTTGTAAGGGTTGCAAGGAGAAACCCTCTGCTTTTCAACCTTCAACCTGACTGTGGTCTCACTGTGGTGAGACCCAAATGACCGCAAACTTCAATGAACTGAAGCAATGTTATAGAGAAGATTTGGCCAAAATCCCTCCACACTGATGTGAAAGTTATACAGAGAATTATTACTTCAAGTTAGTTCAGATTACTGCTGCTAAAAATAGTTCTACAAGCCAGTGAATTTTAGGTTAGCTTTTCACTGCTTTTGTAGCAGAAATCCAGAACCTGGTAAGGAAAAGATTATATTTTTATTATGTTCTGGTATGCAAAGCCTTTAAGTTCCAAGAGGACATAGTGTATGAGGCCTCAAACAGCATGAGGGTTTGGGACCTATTGGGTAATCTCTCCCTCTGTGCAAAGTAATTTTATTATACTCCTCATAGTAAAATCCAAGATAGACATAGCTTTACACTATTTTCCATACAATGGTTATTCTGGAATCGTTATGACAGCTGCTTTCTTTGTCTGGATAACATTCAGAACAAGCAATCATCTTAATTGGGCTAACTGGGTTACAATAAATACCAGACAAAGTTAAGCACCAGTGCTTTGTAACCTAATACAAACCATTTCAACATTCCGAAGGCAATTAAATCAGGCCTAAACACAAACATTAAACAGTGAACCGACTGTGCAGTTGATGCTTTACAAAACCGATATGTAAAAAAACTCAACAGTCAGTACAGCTATCCACTAGCCAGATGGAATGAAATATAAAATTGATCTGTTGATGTTGGGACTGGCAATGAGATTGGAATTGCACTGCTTAGCCAAGTGCAGTGATGTAGGTAAGTGAAGATAAATTAATGCTGAATTCTATTTCCTGAAAAATATCTCTAATGAGAAATATAAGACATTGTACATGCTTGGATCTTTCCTGAAAAATAAACCCAACCCAACTGTCCACCCAACATAGTCACATTAGTTTATCAGTGGGTATTACTGTGCTGTAAAGCTGACATTTCTAACAATAACATACATTTCACGAACAGTGTTTATACTAACCTGACAGTAAGAACACCAGACCAGTCAAAATAATTTGTTGGATCGCTCATATTTGTGGGTTGTAAACATATTGAAGTGTTAGTCACATTATCTTTAAGAATAACTTGTTGTCAAATTAAAGAATATAAACTCCAAGTATGTGTGACTGATACATTTTAATAGGCAAATATACACACCACGTCTAAAGTAAGCACCACAAAGGCTCTAAAGAGGTTTTTAATTAGAGAGCCATTCAAGGTATACCAAATCATACTGACAGCATGACATTTCTGGTGCTCCGTCATCCACTTCACTATATATAATAGTATATACATATCACAGATATCAACATGATAATATATTCTGACATTATGGTGACAGGTCATAAGAAGAGCACATGAGAGTATCCATCATGTTGTGGCTGTTTAAAGGTTGCATTGGTACTGCCTTGACTTGAGTGTTTTACAGCATTTATGGTTTCAGCTTTATCTAGATTTAGCCATGCACATAATGTTTATGCATTAGTACATACTGTTAAAGAGCTGTTTTATTACTAAATATGGGGTTCTTTTTACACATAAATAAAAAAATATTACAATTAATTAAAAATTAAATAAAATAACTAGATATTGTAATAGTTAGAATGTTGTGCCTATGTGATTTATATTATTTTATATTATTTTTTTAGCCTGTAGCTGCTAATATGTATTTTTATAGAATTAACATATCATAGATTACTACCAGATATATTTAATGATGGAAAAGCTATTCTGATGAGCCTTACGTTTGCTGGACAACACTAAGCCCCAAAAGATCCCTTTTTCAACAACAGAATTAGATCTTTTTATTTTCTCCTCTCTAAATCACCCTGAATCACAGCTTTCCTACCAAAGAATTCCTCCTCATGGTCCTTGTGGTAACGTCTCTTTCTGTCATCATTTTTGTTGCTGTCTACTGACTCACTGCATCAACCTACAGTGACACTAGGGAAAACAGTGGTTGGAACATGTGCAGCATGACCAAAATTATTGCAACCACGTGCAATGAACTTGCTTCCTTATTTCAAAGGAAACAAAGGTTTGCTTTGAAGACAGAGAACCAGGTCTCTCAGCACTTCCAGTCAGTTGCTGTCTTCATAGCAACTTTGATGGATCAAGATGGTAGCAAGGAGGAGTCAGTCTGGAATCAATTTCTGATTCAGTACTGTCAAGTAAGCAATTATATGGTGATGAACTGTGATTGCAAATCTGATGCTGTCTTCCGGAGGAAGAAATTAGTGGCACAGTCTACAGTCTGGACATGGACATTTTATTGCACTCAAAGATAAGAGTGCAATGATAAAGTAGAAAACTGTATCCAGGCAGAAACACCTGCATTATGCTGCTAACACAACCTCGGCTCTTTGCAAGCACCTGCACACACCTCATGCTAACGCTAAGCTAGCAAAGAACCCAGAGTGATAAAGCTGAGTGAATGCCAACCACAACCCAGCAGCCAGACCTGGAGTTTCAACAGGTAACAAAAAATAGTCATTAGCAGTCAGGCTGAAGCCTCCATTTCTACCTGTTTTTGTTTGTAACGTGGAATCATTTTGTCGATCACTTTAAGTCTCTTTGTGCTGGTTTTTATTTTTGACCTCCTATGAGCAAGCACTTTGGCGACAGTGGAAAAACTCCCTTTTAACAGGAAGAACCCTCCAGCAGAACCAGGCTCAGGGAGGGGCGGTCATCTGCTGCGACTGGTTGGAGTAAGAGAAGGAAGACAGGAAAAAAGACATGCTGTGTAAGAGAGCCAGAGATGAGTAAGAACTATAATTGTGCTTTATGTTTTATTACTGCTGTCAATCAAGCTGCTGCTAAGCTGCCATCTCTGTTTCCAGACTTGCCAATTAGTTGTTTTTGTAAATAAATCTCTTTTTGGGGCGATCGTGGCTCAAGAGTTGGGTGTTCGCCTTGTAATCGGAAGGTTGCCGGTTCGAGCCCCGGCTTGGACAGTCTCGGTCGTTGTGTCCTTGGGCAAGACACTTCACCCGTTGCCTACTGGTGGTGGTCAGAGGGCCCGGTGGCGCCAGTGTCTGGCAACCTCGCCTCTGTCAGTGCTCCCCAGGGCAGCTGTGGCTACAATGTAGCTTGCCATCACCAGTGTGTGAATGGGTGGATGACTGGTTGTGTGAAGCGCTTTGGGGTCCTTAGGGACTAGTAAAGCAAATACAAATACAGGCCATTTACCATTTTGGGAATGGTCATTCTTACCTGTGTGTTTATATATGTACAAAACTGAAAACAGTACTACCTACACTCTCAAAATAAAGAACTGAATTAGGAGAAAACACTTTTAAATACGCTACCTCTTTTTCCTAGAATAACAAACAAAAGGATCTGAAATTTTCAAACGCAACAGTTCTCTTGGTCAGTGTGACTTCTTTTAATGTTGCTCTTGTAATGATCTGACTTCCAGTCTTGTAAAAACAGAGCACTGAAAACCTGTATGATTAACCAGGACCAATGGATGTCACTGGCCACCAGACCCTAATCTTTGGACCTTTGTGTGAATCTGCTGATAGTAAAACAAAAATTTCAGAATTTGTGTGCACCCACACATTCTGATTTGAGGTCCTTGTACCTTTTGAGATGCAGAAATTCTGGAACCATGTGTACCACTCTCTGTTTGTCACAGTTAATTTGCAGTGATTCCTCTCTGTGCTTGCTTTCCGTGTCTGTGAGTATAAAGTCAACATTAGTGTCAGTGTTTTTTGAGCACTAAATGCCTCGAAGGAGGACAAGCCAAAACAAATGTTATTGCCCAATGAGGACTCTCACACTATGATGTCAGTGTAAGGTGACAGCATAGTGTGTACACAGTCTGTACACAGTACAGACTGCTTTTAAGTTCAGCTGTTTATTAAATACACAGTAGTATGATTGTTCCCGGGCTAGTCAAGCGATTTACTGCAAGATATAGAAAAGCTAAGAAACAATTCAAAATCTGGTAAAATACATCTAATCAACCAAATTAAGCCAAAATAATCTAATCTAATCCAGAACAACAGACAGCTATTCCAACTCCAACTAAATCCACAGTATTGAAGTTCTTCTGTCCTCCTGGGCAGCCCAGTTGGGCTCTGAGTTTTGGTGTGTGTGGTGATTTTTGCTCGTCCTTGCTCTCTCTCTGTCTCGCACTCCGTCACTCTCTCTTTGGTTCTTTAATTGTCTCCGGAGGTTCTGCCTTGCTGTGTCCTGTCTCCACCTTTATTGAACACACCTGGCAGCAGGCCTCTGGTCTCAGGTCACTCGCCTTTCTCCAAGCATTTTTAAGGCTGTGGAAATTCTCCAGTTGATGCCAGTTTGTCGCGTTATCACCTGCAATGTATTGACAGGCCACCATTTGACCATCATGAATATTCCTCATTTACCTGTTTAACATCTACCAAAGCCCTGTTTCAGTGGGAGCTGACAGCCCGATGTATGTTTAACTTCCCGAAGGAGAAGTTCTCCTTCGCCCTGGTCCTCATAGAACCCAACATCCAGGACAAGTTCATCGTGGCAGGGGAACCTCAAAATCAGGTGTAGGAGCTGTTCTTTCTCAACATCATCATAACAAAATACATCCCTGGACCTGCTTTTCCTTTTGTTTGACTTCCAAGATTGTGAGCTGTTGACTGTAGTAAGTTGGCATTAGAGGAGTCAAGGCACTGGCTTGAGGGTACAGAACAACTATTCAATCTCTGGACCAATCACAAGAACCTAGCATACATCCAAGCAGTCAAGCGTCTCAATTCTTGTGAGGCCAGGTGGACATTGCTCTTTACCCATTTAAATTTCAAAATAAATAACCACCAATGTTCACAAAATGTAAAGCCAGATGCTCAATATTCCCCCAAGGACGGATCTTCCAAGCCAGAAACTATCCTTCCACCAACATCTTTGGTGGGAACTCTTACTTAGGAAATTGATTCCAAATAAATATTCCTGTGACTAAAGCTTTTGTGACTTCTTGTATAGACTTTCTCACTGTGGCTGCCCAGTCACTGAAACCCCTGTAGTTTAATACTGTGTGTTTTGCTCAGCTGCCAGCCTGCCTGCTTCCTCATGCTCATTGCCCCAACTTTTCTTGTGTTATCTTTGGATTATCTTCCAGCCCTAGGGTCTCATTCTCTGCTGCGCATTGGCAGGGACGATGGTGGCAATGTGATTACCACATATATACTGATATATACTGATATAACTATTAAAACCTTTAATTCTACATTAAAAATACAGACATAAAGATGAATGTCATGCATTAAAGGCGATTTTCTACTAATCAGAACCCTATGTGCCATCTTAGTTAAGTAGCATAGTCATGTAATATTAACTCTGTTTTAAAAAAAATAACTATTACTCATAAAAGCATAGCTACAAATTAACGAGTTACACTGATGTAGTGATTTTTGATATTACAGTATAGGTCACCGCTTGCATACGTACTGTGACATCAATGCACCTCGATAGAGTTGCACTCGAGGTGCATTCAGCTTGCTCCCCACTTCCTAAAAATAGGTATCATTGCTCAGGAAAACAAATTACCACTTGACTACTGGACAGAAATAAAAGAAGTTGAAAAAAGAAACAAACTAACAAAAAAACTATCAAAACTTCTTATCTTCTGTTACATCCTGTGAGGCTGTGGGAGTGTGTGGGTGGGGTGTTTGCCCGCTCTCTCCGCCTCCTCCTCTCTTGCCACTCCTACCCCCTCTGTCTCTCTCATGCTCCTCTCTCCCCAGGACACAGCTGCTCTTGATTAGCCTCGTTTGCCACCTGAATCAGCAATCACCTTTGAGGTTATATAAGCTGGGGATAAGCTGTGAGCAAGTGTGGTTTTTCCCCTCTGTGGCTCTACGCATTTTTCTGCTAGGTTTTGGACAGACAGCCTCCTTTGACTAGTGAGTAAACGGGCTTGTGGGCCCTGGAAGTGTCTCCCCGTGGTGAGAAGTGCCTCCCTTATTTGTTTGATAGCTTTCTCTTTTGTTGCTGCGAGTGTTTCCTTTGTTTCGTTGGCATTATTGGTAAAATGGCGTTGCCGGCTCTTTAAGTTAACGTCATTTGTAATAAAACTATATTATTTGTAATAAAACTATATTATTATAGAACAACTCTGTCTGTTTTCCTTTTCATTCTGTTTCCAGACCCATTTGTTACTGGTCCCCTCACTCGCATGCCTAGACCCCTTCGGGGGGGACATAACATCTTCTCCAATGTTTGCACCACTATTATTAAAAAATGAATTTTAAAAAATTATTCCACTGCCTATTTTTTCTTGCTTAAGAGTATTTTACATGTTTTGCCTTACTAAAAACTGAATGGTCTTGTTCAAGACAGAGGAATAGGAAAACTAACAAACCACTGTTTAGTGCAGTGTTTCATTCAGCAGTGGAATCTTACCCTGGAGCACCTGGTTTGTAAAAGTTTCTTCCATCTCCCAAAATATCTCTTGTTCAAAGGTTGATCTAACACATTCCCCACTGTACTAATGTTAACATAAAGCACCTTACATAAGGCCTATATAAGCTACCTGAAGTGTCTGTCAGTAGTGTTAGCTTTGAAAATTTCTGACCATACAAGGAGCTCCATGATAGTTAAAAAAAAGGTGATAAAAATAGCATGTAGGGTGTAACATGATGCTTTGGAAGCAATATCACACCTCTAATCTTCTCAATGAATTACTGCTCTTGGATAGGTCAAGCAAAAGGGCAGAGGTCCTGTTCAAATAGACACATGAAAACATACATAAACAAGAAGCACTCAGTGAGTGCAAACCTCCACCAAGGCTGCTCACAGAAGCTTTTACTTTTAACAAAATAGTATTGTATTCTGTATGTAATGATTTTGTTTTCTTTCTTTATATGTATCTTTAAAAGTTTGTAGTGCAGTAAAAAAGCACATTTTGGGGTCAACTTCAAAGAAAGGCAGATGTCAGATATTTGGTCAAAGGTGAAATGATACTTATAATGTGATATTTAAAGTCCCCATATATCTGTATCATTTCTTAAATGTTGCCAATACAAACAAAGGCATTTTAAGCACAGTTCTAAATATAATATATTTTATGAATAAGTTTTACCTTATTTGACCTTGAAGGAGGGGTCAGAGGCCAAATGTGACATGATATTTGAAATCTTTAATTATTTATTTATATCTTTACGGTACTTCCTATATGTTGACAATACACACCACAGTTGTAAGAATCACAGTTTGTAAGTTATAGGGCTCTTTGTTAATTTTTGACCAATAAAAGATTTAGTTGACCTTAAAGACCTTCGTGGATGCAAGGCAAATTTTAATGAATTGTTATAATGAACACACTGTAGAACCACTGTTTTACCCGACTCATCCAAAACTTTTAGAGCAATTCTGTTTACAGACAGAACAATAATTTGCATGCACACATTACTCAAAACATGTTGGTGGAGGTAACAACAAAATAACCACAAGGATGGCCACAAAGATAATGACTAGAGCCTAAAAGTACATATAAAATAAATATTAAAAGTGCTAAACAAGACTAGACTAAACATTTTACTACCAAGAACGAGCATTTTCTTTGAGGTTCACAGTGAAAATTTGTGACATGGATAGATACAGCATGTTAAGGTTGCTAACTTTAACCCTTTTTTTATTTGTGTAAACCAGCCAAGTAAATACTCAAAAAGTAAATATGCAATGGTGTGCTTAAAGGTGTGCCAATAATCCCCTTAGAAACAGTCTCAAAGCTTGACTTAGCAACCCTTCAGCTAATCAAGCATTCGTGACACCAGGTGTAGAGCAGGGCGATATGACCAAAAATATTTATCACGATATACATTTGAAAATTTGCGATAACGATATAACTGACGATATAATTGACACTAGACAAAATACTTTACAACTCCACAACTTTATTAGTGCAAAAAACCCCATCAATGTATTTTCACTTAAACAAGCAGCTGTTTTTTATGTGCATTAAAGTTATATAAAAATGTAACAGTGCAAATTCCTTGCCGACAGTTTAACCAAAAGGCATTTCCAGTGGAAATTGGCCAACATATCCTCAGCATAACCATGTATAATATCCACAAAACTTAAAAAGAGGTTATACACACACAATACGGTAATATTATGTTGAAGCACAGTACGTATCACTCCGCGAGGCTCCTGCCTACGATAGCCGTAATGCTCCGACAATCCATCAAGCAGTGCGGGTTCGTAGCTTAGCAAAGTCGTACTAAAACATTTGACAGATTTTCGAGCGCCGTGTACCACATAAAATCGTTTCGAGGTCAGTAAACACAACCAGAATTCATACATAAGGCACACGGGATTATAAGGGGCACTGTCGATTTTCAGAAAAATCAAAGGATTGATTTTAAGTGTGCCGTATTTTCCAAACAACACGGTGATAACGACGGCCCGCTAGCATGCTCTACCAAATATAGTGCTTTGTTGTGTATCTGACGGACGAAAGCTAAACCAATTCCACACCACTGAAGTTGCAGCATTTTTACAAACCAATTCTGGTTCATCCGTTTCATTTAACGATCCACTTTCGCTCTTCTCATTCTGCATTGCCGCCATGTGCGTATGTAAACATAGGCACTGCGCATGCGCGTTTTACCCATATTCTATCGCGATACTTCATTTTCCTATCATTGCCCAAAATCACACCGGTATTACCGTGAACGGTATGATATAGCCCAGCCCTAACCAGGTGGATATCTTTTGTCGAAGAAAAGATAAGGGAATAAGGTGAAAAAAAAAACAATCACCACACTACAAAGTAGTGCACAGACAAAATCCTGAAGAAAGGCACCAATCTGTCTGAAGATTACACAAAAAATGTAAAGTAACTAATAATACCAGGTCATGGAAGGTAATAAGAAATATTTTTAACACCAGAATGATCACAAGAAGCCAAAAAAAGACAATGGAGAATGCAATGCAACAGATTTCCATTTGAAAGCTTGAAACTGTGAGTCTTTAAAACAAAGAAACCAAAATGGCCATTTTGAAATCTAACTATTTTGCAATAGCTATTTAGTACCAGATATATATATATATATATATATATATATTATATAAAAAGATATAAAAAAAATATAAAATATGATTTCTCCTTAAAATCTAATCTCACATGCTGCTTGCTGGAATTAACAATTAAAATAGAATCACACTTTGCTGTTGTAAATCCTTGTTTTATAACCTTAACTTGTTATGTCATCTACAGTTAGAGACAAAGCAGAACTAAAAATGTCCCATTATTTTAAGGAATATAGCAAACAACAAGGCTAAGTTTACAATGTTTTTGTATTTGATAGTAAAGCTTATTATTTATTTAATATCTCACTATTCACTAACTGTATTGTTCCTCCAAATCGCTTCACTTCACTTTCCTGTTTGATACATTTGTCATTTTTTAATTTTGACTTTATTCTCTGGAGGCTGTGTACTGTAGTTTAATGTTTGCACAAAGTGTCACTAAGAAATGTTCACTTTGTCTTTCTTTGTGCCACTGAATTATTCATTAAACTTTTCCTGCCTTATCAGATTGTATTTTCTCTCTGACAGTTAATATGGGACATGTACTAAATTGTTTTCTAATTACCATGAAACACACTTTTTATTGCAAGTTTATATCATAAGAAGGCATTCTGCAGTACATCAACATGCAAATGTTAGTATTTGGCTCTAGGATGACAATAATGCAGCATCAGTGTATGTCTATTATAACTACACATAAAACCAGAAGGCGAGAGCTAAAAAAAAAAAAGAAAAAATGAGAAAGCACCAAGTTTTACATGTTGATAAATCTATCATTAGACACTATGCCACTTTATGTGGGAGTTGACAGCTTTTTGCTATCTCTTCTTTTTTGAAATCTCTGTGATCTCGTAACTGACACCAGAAAGATTCAAATCATTCAAACCAATAGCTCAAGTTCTAAAGTCTAACTACAATAGGATTTTTAAAACCAATTAAAAAATCCAATATTCCAATAGATCATCAGACATTTCTTCTTTGTCAGACACGCACAACCAATATATTTGCCAGAATCTATCACACACAAAATGTCCAGTTATAATAAAGAATGTAACCAACTAAACTAGTTTACACATATTATATATGACCTGTCTACAAGATATTCATCATGTCTTGTAATGAAACACATGAACTCATTGAGGTGCTGCTTTTTTGTAACCTCACTTTAAATGACATCAAATCAAAATCTTCCTGCCCTGGGCTCTTAATGCACTGCATTTAAACAACCATTATCGTACAAATCAAACATCCATTTAGCCAGTCAATCATATCACCTCAGTTTGCATTCTTTGAAAATAGATTTTGCACACCAGGTAGGCTACAGAAACATTAGCATGTTGCGAGGATGTGTGTTAGTGTGTGTGTGCTGACCATTGAGTCTTCGTCAGCGATGAAGACGGTACAAGCCTGGGCCTGCATGAAGGACAGGATGGTTCCTGCAATCTTTCTCAGTAAAACCTCCAGACACTGCTGCTCCTCAAAGATCAGACTGGCCAGGTCCAGCAACACCTACAAACACATACACACACATAAACATCATTCATGGATATGAGCATGACTGTATGTGCACGCTAACCTTCGGAAAAACACATTCACACCCACCTGATTGCGTCTGTTTTCCAGCTGCGACGTCTCGTACAGCTGTGCGTTGTGTAGTACAATGCCTGAAAACGCCAAATAAGCTGAGAAGTCCTGTTGGAGAGAAACAGAGCAACATCTGAGTACCAGAAAGAGAGGAAAAATAAAGGGGAAAATGTACGCAAAAAGATTAATTAGCGAATTAGAGAGCAAAGAGAGGATGATATGAGCAAGGCCTTATGGAGAAAAACAGGATTTTATTAAAGGATGGCTTCATAAAATCTGATCAGCAGCTATATTTTAACAGATATAAGTCATATTATCCAATTCAAGTACAAAGTAACACACTTTGATGATGTCTTGCTGAAAATTCAAAGGTTTTTAAATTTCTAAAAAGTGTTATTTTAGGTGGAACTATGATGTAACCTTTTCATCCTGCTCAGTGAAGGCTCCACCGTCCCCGCATTTCTTGTTTATAGCCTGAGCCACTCCAACTACCTGCAATAAATAAAATGAAAATGTTAAGTGAAAACCAGAGAATCTTACCAAAATAACATATTAAACTAGTATTGCAATAAGAAGGGAAACACCATCAGTCTGAATGCACACTGAGGTGAGCATACTTCTTTCATATTACATTTAAATAATCTGCTAATTAATGTTATTAAAAGTTATACTAATAGGAAAACTGAAAGCTTGGTTTGGATAAGACATATCAAGGTTCTTTTTAAATGGAGAATGGGGGCACAAATCTATGTAATGTTTTAATGGCTGCAGCTGACTGCCAGAGGCTCACAAGTGCAAATCACGAGTCATGTTATAATGCATGAATTATCTTTAGCTTCTCTAAAACATCTCTTGATGCATGCTCAATCATCGTCCAGATGCATGCTCAGTAGGGGGCTTCTCTAAAAGAATTTAAAAGAATACAAAAGAATAAAAGAATGTGCATTTTAAAAGAATAAGTACAGTAAACTCTGCCAAACTGCTAAGCTGTGTGTGGACAGACTTATTGCTAGCACCCTGGAGAAAAAAAGAAAAGGTTGTCAAAAAAGAAATGCTTTCTTAAGCAGATAATTCGAGATCTCAGATTTGATTGCTGTAATAGCTAGCACATACTGGACAAAAAGCTCCACTAGAATTTAAACATCTTATCTATGTAAAGGTAAAGGTTTAAAAAAACATAACAAATCATATTGGTCATGGCATCTCACCTCGTCTCTGTGGTTCTTGATAGGCAGACAAAGGATACTTTGGGTTTTGTAACCTGTGATATGGTCGACCTCAGCGTTAAACCTGGGGTCCTGGGGGAACAAGAACATGCATATAACCCTTTTCAAAGACCTGCTATCAAACATTTTGATACTTATATGAGCTTTCAATAGACACTGTTGTAGTTTTTGTGCTGTAGCTTTTAAATAAAGATGCAAAAGCAATATTGTGAGCCTAACCCCGTGAGCCAAAAGCTTTATGCTTCAAACATCTTTGAATACTCAGCTTTCTGTGTTTTTGTAGTGTATCAAAGTACAAGCTGTACAACAAACAGGCGTGAGGCACTCCCATCTGTTGAACAACCAGTTCAGTGACCTGTACTCACCACAATTGGGTGTCCAATTTGCATAAAGAAGCAGATACTCTGTAGTAGCTGAACACCTGCAGCTACAATCATCACCAAACAAATGCCTTGCTTTTCTCCAAAACAAAGACCTTGTGTGCATTAGTACTCTTATTGTTTGGGATCGGTGACAAAGAGGCTAACAAGAGCATACTAGGACCGGCGGATGGAGACATGTTTTGTTTAGAGAACTATTCCCCTGCTGGCAGCTCTGCCACCCACCAGCTGACCTTTAAACACTCGGCTTCTGTGTCCATTTCTATGATTCTCTAGACCCAAGAGATTTGTGTGTTTATGTGACAAAAAACATGCATACAAGAGGAGTTCTACACTGATTTCACAGTTACACTCTTAACACAGCAAGTAATGGATTATATGACTGGCTCAGCCCTCACTGGTGTACACACCACCGTGTGCAAATACTATGAAAACAACACAGGCACACCGTGCATCATGCAAGCAATGCAGAACCTGTAGTAGCTTCATGTCCAGTCCTGCAATACATAGTATAACAAGGAGCAACAGAGCACTTTGGTCTCAGACTGCATTCTCTAAAGGTAGAATGGGATGCAGAGCTGTCAGATATCAGGAGCCTCCCGGTTTGGGTTCTGGAGACAAACACCCTCTCTATTTTTAAGATTTCTTTTACCCTCACCTCTTTTTACTACCCATGTGTTTTATATACAACTACTGCATGCCCTCAGCTTTTGGCTTTTCTCTCCCATGGTTTGTGCTTAGTCCTTATCACTGTATACGCTCCTTTTTTCTCATCTCTCTTCCTTCACCACTCAGCCAGTTAAGGCAGATGGCTGCTCCTCCCTTCCACTGATTTTATCAGGGATCTCTTCCTGTTAAAAGGGGGATACTAATAAGGAAGAATTTGTTAAATTGTTGCAGCTTTCTCTATAACATTGTAGGCTTTACCTTACAATATAAAGCACCTAGAGGTGACTGTTGTGAATTAGTGCTACATAAATTAAACAATAAATAAAAGTTTTAAAAAATTAATTGAATTAAAAATTATTACAGGTTGTATTGCTTTTTGTCAGCATGCACTCGAGCTGTTCAGTAGTTTATTTGAGAGAATAATCACCTCAAAACTCAGTCTGTTCCTTTAATTTTCTCAGAAATCCTTTATTTCCGTATAAATCATATAACTCATTTTCTACATAGTGAAGGGCCATTCAGTGAGACACAGCACTCTGGCAAACATTTGGTTCCATTCCTGAAAAGATGCTCCCAGTTTAATTCAGCAATCCAGCACCCAGCACTAATAAACTGATCACCTTACACACACACACACACACACACACACACACACACACACACGCTCCTCTGTAAATTGGTTTGGTCCAGGCTATTTCGAAAACACATTATTTAGTCCAGTCCACAGAGAGCTGTATTAATATAAACAGACAGAGGTGGAGCTGTTTTGGCCTGTGCTGCTGAAATCAATGTAATCCTGTGCAGACTAATGGGAAGTTAAAGATCCAATCAGAGGGTTGGGGAGTCCCTCAGATGATGTTGATAGACTTTCTGGAAGCAGTACGAGGTTCTGCAGCAGCACACAGCTTGCCACATCACTGAGATAACACTGAGATAATCAGACTAACACACTGCATTCACCAACACAGCTTCAGTGGTGACAGGGAGGAGGTGCATACACAAACATCTGCGCATTATTATATTTGGACACAAATAAGAGGAACTATAAAGCAAATAAGGTCAGCCATAGAAGCACAAATTAAATCTGACCTGGAAGCAAAAAAAAAAAAAAAAAAAAATCTCATATTTGCACTTTTTTAAAAATTTCATGACACAAATCCATGCAGGCATTAATTCTACATGATTATAATTTCTTCTGAGATTAATAAAGAACTCTGATTCTGATTCACACACAGACGCACTCAAAAACACTTGAACCCCCAAGTGCACACTTAGCAGGTACACACACACACACACACACACACACACACACACACACACACACACACACACACACACATCCCATAAGTCATTCTTGATCTGTTCCTCTCTCTCTCTTTCTCTTCCAGCTCCATAATCACCATCTTGCGGTTGGCAGGCAACCAGATGACAGTGTTATCAAAGGAGGATGGTACCCAGCAGGAAATCTTTTTTGCACACACAAAATCACACCACACCAGTCCATCTTATTTGCTGCTGTGCATGTTGTGATTTACAGTACTATGCAAAAGTCTTGAGCTTCCCTTAATTTCTTTATTTTGCTTCAAGGCTCCCAGACCGTTTTGTAATTTTTCAAAGTGGTCTTGAGCAGTAGTATTCCAGGCTTTTGGAAGGTCTTTCAAAGGTTTTATTTGGGCATTGGTGTGTGTTTTTTTTTTTTTTTTTTACTCCAGTCCTTGTTTTTCAAAGGACTAGGACTAGGCTATTTTCAAAGGAATGTTTCTCTATTTATTGACACACTTAACAGAGACTATTAATTAAGCCTGTCACAAAAACAATTTCTTTAGCTGAATCTTTGAATCTTTGAAAATTACAACAATAAAACAGTTTGACAGGCATAAAACTGCATTTTTGCACCAGCAACGTTATTATCAAAGAACTATTAGCTGAAAACTTGGGATATCTTATCATGGTGTGCAGCGTATAGTATTTACAGCAGATTGACAGACTCTGAAAGTACACAGAAACAAAAACAGGGAGATGCATTTGGCCCTTCAGATGCATCTACCCATAGCTAAATTTCAGCGAGTGGTGTTTGGCATCTTGTCAAAATTGATCAAATTATGAATGCAATCTGGAAAGTATGTGATTAGCAACAGGCTCATTTTTCAGTACAACAACGATACCAAACACGCTGCCAATGCAGTACAAGCATAACAGCAGCATGCTAGCAGTCATGTACTGGCTTCCCCTGTACTCAGGATTTGTCCTGTAGAACATGGATGTTTGTGTCCTATATAAATGTAATCGGGCCTCTAATTTGCCTTTTATCTGTGCACATGTGCAAAAAAAAGAGCAGCTTATGCATGACAGTAGAAACAGGCATCTATTTATTCATGTGGCAAAACACATTAAGGTTCTATTGGCAAGAATTCAACAATGCAGCACCTCCACGTGGCATTCATGTTTTCTGGTTTACACAGCATCTACATAACGATTATAAAAAATAAGCTTTTGTTTAAAATAAATGTTATTTATATTTTTATAAATATGCTCTATATGATGTTGTTATATTTTGACAACATGGTGCCTAATTTCTGTTTGTAAATATATTTTGCAAAACAATTTTTAATGGAGTGGCATGTTTGGGGTCACTGTGCAGAAATGAATGTGCTGTCATTCATATCTATAAATAAATAATACTTAAACACTGACGCTATTATTACCTGTGACTGATTGCTTTGTGTTACATTACATAAAGCTTTACATTAAGCTTGCAAAAAAAAAGAGACGACTAATTATACAGTAAGGGAAAAAAATATTTGAACCACCAGCTGATTTTTGTAAGTTTGCCCACTAACAAAGAAATGATGAGTTGAAATGATGAGCCTTTGGAATCAGATTCCAAACTCTGCACCATGCCCAAGACCAAAGGGCTTTCCAAAGATGTCAGGGACAAGATTGTGGACCTACATAAGGCTGGAATGGGCTACAAGACCATTGCCAAACAGCTGGGTGAGAAGGTGACATCAGCTGGCGTGAATATTCACAAATGGAAGAACCATAAAATAACTGCCTCGGTCCGGAGCTCCACGCAAGATCTCAACCCGTGGAGTTTCAATGACAATAAGAATGGTGTGGAACCAGCCCAGAACTACTTGAACTTGTTGATGATCTCAAAGCGGGCGGGACCAAGTCGCTAGTTACCAAGAAAACAGTTGGTAACACACTATACCTTGAAGGACTGAAATCCTGCAGTGCCAGCAAGGTCCCCCTGCTCAAGAAAGCCCATGTACACACCTGTTCGAGATTTCCCATTGAACATCTTAATGATTCATAGGAGATATGGGTGAAAAGTGTTGTGGTCAGATGAGACCAAAATCAAGCTATTTGGCATCAACTCAACCCGTGTTTGGTGGAGGAGGAATGTTGCCTATGATTCCATGATCTTGAGTGAGAACATCCTTCCCTCGACCAGGGTATCGAAAATGGGTCTGGGTGGGTATTCCAGCATGACAATGATCCAAAACAAACAGCCAAAGCAACAAATGATTGGCTCAAGAAGAAGCATATTAAGGTCTTGGAGTGGCCTAGTAAGTTTCCAGACCTTAATCCCATTGCTCCCTACACAGATTTTCTGTGTAGGGAGCAATGGGAGCAATGAGCTGAAGGTTCGAGTTGCTAAACATCATCCACAAAACAATAATGACAAGGAGAGGATCTGCAAAGAGGAGTGTGACAAAATCCTCCTTGAGACGTGTGCAAAATTTGTAGCCAACTACAAGACATGTCTGTGACCTCTGTGGTTGCCACAGAATACTAAAGCACTTTTTGCGAAGGGATCAAATACTTATTTCCTTCATGAAAATGCGAATTATTTTATAGCTTTAAACAGAGGGATATTTCTATCAAAAACGATAATTTCTGTCTTCTTTTCATTTAAAGTAAGAAAGTTACGTGATAACCAGTCTTTAACATCCCCCAGACAATCAAACAGAGGATGTAGTGAAGATGAAACATCCCCAGTCAGGTGGAGGTACATTTGAATATCATCAGCATAGCAGTGAAAAGAGACATTATGTTTTTCAAAGATGGAGCCCAAGGGCAGCATGTACAGAGAAAACAACACAGGACCCAATACCGAGCCCTGGGGCACACCACAGCAAAAAGGGGCAGAAGAAGAGGAATATTTTCCCATCATGACAGAGAACGACCTCTCAGAGAAATATGATTTAAACCATGATAGAACATTTCCTTTAACCTCCTAGGACCTGCCGTCCACATATGTGGACATCACATTTTTGGTTATTTTGACCAAAATACTCAATTTTGCTCTACATGGGCCTGATATCCACTTACGAGGACATTATACTGCTACTGTTCTATCAAAATTTTAAACAAATATCCTCATGTGGCTCTCATTTTTCTTAAAAACAAAAATAAGGTAAAAAAAAAAAAAAAATCGGGAAATTCTTTGTTTTTACATTCATCGGGCCCCAATATGGCCAAATATCAAAGAGAAATTAAAAATGCATGTTGTGGAAGAGTTCGGGTCTTAGGAGGTTAAGGCCTACTACTCTGTTTTTTAGATCTCTGTTTTTTAAAGAACACTTAAAAGTGCTCACCTCGTAAGCATTCTTGATATTGAGTGGTTGTCCCGTAGCAGCTACATGTCCCACAATCCCTTTGTTCCATTCCAGTCGGATGGAGTTACTGGAAGATTCTTCCAGAGTGGTTCCTTCTGCCACATCAAACAGCCGGCTGACCAAGAACTTCCTGTTGGAGCTATCCTCACCCACCTGAGACAATAAACAAAAATTAGCAACACAACTGAAATAAAACTAATGACTGAAATAGAAATTATAAGCCAATATTGTACGTATGATAAAAACACAAATAATTATGTATTTTTTGCATGTTCCAGTTTTGGTGACTGTTAGCATCTTATATTTAGAGTTTAACTTTTTATTCCAAAAGACTAAATCATAAAAAATGCTATAGAGGAAGCTATAGCATTTACAACATTGCATTTATAGCAAAGTAATATTGCTACACTGTCTTTTTTTGCCACAATGATAAGATAGCCTCACAATAATTGTAACTGTTGTGAAATATGAAATAAACCACAGCCGGTTCTTGTTTTTACCAGATGACCATGCGCTATAGACACTTCCTTTCTTTCCAAGATGAGACAAGAACAACAATTGCGTGCAGAGCTAGAGCCAGAGGGTAATTAACTTAGCTAAGCATGGTAATCACTTCTAGCTTGCAACAGAAGCACCTGATACTTGTATTAAAGCTCCATCCAAGTCTGCAAAACACTGCTCAGAAGCAAATTTTTACATTGTGTAACAACTGCTTTAAGCTTACCACTATGATAAACTTACAATAACATTCATACATATATGTAACTTTTTGTTAGGGAGCACCTCTTTTTAGTGACAGGAGATTTACATTGTTCTACATAAACTGTTAAATAAAACGAGGGTGGCAATGTAATACACCTCTTGTAATGTACTAGTGAGCATATAAAGAAGCGTATCTTCGTTTTGGGCTCTGGGTGATGGCAGAGCAACAGTTAAATTAGTTACAACTGTAGCTTTCTTTCCTGACGTACCAGAAACAGTGAGTAGCGGTCTGCAGCAATTAGCTCATTGATGTGGAGGAAGATCTTATGGCAGAGCGCTGTCACATCCAGATGACTCGACACATCCTTCACCAGCTCCAGCAGCCTGGCACAGCGGTCACCCTCAAGGCCACCACCACCTCCATTCCCACCTCCCCCACCAATACCACCCTCACCCATCACCAAGCCCCTGACAGGGACAATTTCACGGTCAGCGTCACTCAAAAATGTCAGAGAGCCCTCTGAGTCTTTAACCACAATGGGTCTGAGTGGGCGGTCAAACTCTGACGCTGAGATTTTGCGAGTTGGTGTACCAGGGGCCGGGCTGGGGACTGTAGCTGGGGATGGACAGCGGTTGTCCAAGTGGCTGAGGGTAGGTGGGAGGATGGTGGAGGCACAGGGTGGGCCAAGGTCAGTGGTGGACTGGTGGGCTCGCTGCTGTGAAGGATTTTCTTTGGACACAGATGGCTGAAAGGAATGGATGCGTTCAGCAAACCAGGCATTCACCATCTCCCTGTCAAAATTAAAAAGAAAATGTCAGTCAGTCAAACGCCACCCACACCTAAAAGGCTGTTGGTACTTGGCATGATACCAAAACAGCTTTAGACCAAATAAGCCTTGTCTGCACAATACGTTTGAAGTTGCTTTGCATTATCTGGCACCAAAACAGCAAGTTCAGAGATGCTTTAACCTATTCGTCCGCCCATGTCACTCAGATCTTTTTCACATGGACATTTCTTCCACATCTCGTACACATATTGACCAGAAGAACTGTCTCACTTGCCCACACATATATCCCAAACCTTAATATGCTCCATTGTTAGACCTGTTGTTAGGAGGTAATCAGTCTAATTTGCTTCAACTGTGAGTAGACATACTGTTTTGGCTCACAGGGTTCGACTACCTGCAGCTATCCTATATTATATATGAAGCCTTTTTAAGTAAATGCACAATGCAAATTGATTGACAGGTAAACTGTGATTAGTGCTGTGTTGCTAATCAAAGCCAAACTCCTGCACGAATTCTTGTCTGCTTCTGCATCAAAACAAATACAGACATTAATCAAAAGCAGTTTGCCGAAATTTATTCTGCAATTAGAATAAAAATGGAGAACGATACAAATTCAGATCATTTGTTAGGCATCTCATTACAGGTTGAATTGGAAATGTTTTCCATCATGAAATGATTTAAACGCCTGTGTAGCGTGGGAAGAAGAAGAATATTAAAATTTAACCAGATGATCACATTATACACACTTTAATCCAATAAAAATCTCTTCTTTTCACCTAATCAAAGCTCACAGGCTTCAACTTCAAAAGGACATAGTTGAGATGAGGATCACAGAGCTTCCACACCAAAAGAACAGAATCAGCATTGAGTGAAGATAAATTACAGAGGTTCCATAAAACCTGTTTACACCAACTAACTAAAATCCAACTCAAATGAATGCAAACAGTGCAAAAATGACCAAAGTTGCACAGCTATTTATATCAATTTAGAAAAGAATTGTTGATTATTTACAAACAAACATTAGTCTTCAGCTGCTTTTCATTCAATGTAATAACTCATGAAAACTATTCCTTCTTATTCCTTCTTGCATTTTAAGTCTGAAACCGATGCTATCCTTTAGGGAGAATGGAAGTTTTGCTGACCAACATTCATGAGAGCATGTGAGACGGAAAAGAGTAAATAATTTGCTGGGGAAACAAGCTGTTGGTTGTTAATTCTACTTCTAGGGATGCAGACTAATCCGGACTCAAGAAAGCTGGACTGGGTCTAAATGACTGCTCAATTCTATTCTATTCTCTGCATTTACTACATCACACGTCAACATCAACTCAGTATCAGCAGACACCTCGACATAAAAGTGTCAGGAGTTTACAGATGTTTAAATGCAATGATAAAACACTGAATTCCAGAGTCCTGCATGGGTCTAGTTTTGCAAAACTCCATCTGAGCCTATATATCTGAGAAGACTACCCACGCTGACCAGGCAATTATCTCCAAGTCCACTAACAAACAGCATACAGTAAGTTATACAACCAGCAATATTTTTTATTATAAAATTAACCAGAAACTTTATGCAAAAGAACTTTATGCAGCCACAAACAGCCTGCTTTTAGTCATAAAAGCAGGATGTCCCTCACTGTGGTTCAGGACACACACAGCTGAAATTGTGTTCATATACAGCCAGACCACCTTCAAAATTCATTTGAGTGATCACATCTCAAATACTTGAGAGTATTCAGAGTTAGCCTTTAAATTTAACAAGAGAAAGCTTGCAAAAAGATTTAGAAATAAATGTACAAGTGAGAGTGGGAAAGAGATGAAATGTTGAGCAAGCAGAGTGCTCTTTACAGGCTTACAAGATGAAATTATTATAAGATATTAAATAACAGTAAACAGTGATAACGATTTAAATTGAATGAATATAAATGCAGCAATAAAGGTAGCCAGAATACTTTTATCAAGGCTATGTGTTTATGTGTGTTTGTGTGTGAGATAACCACTGGATGCCTCTAATGATGACATTTACTGGAACAAATCAAATATGAGTGTGTGTATTAGACAGAGTGTATGCTAGTGTGTAAACAGAAACATTAAATTGAATGTGATTATGGAGAATCTCTCTAATCACCCAACACATTGTCTAATCAACCCACACACATTTCGAGCATGCACTCCACTTCGGGTCCAGTTTTCAAACACGCTGAAGGTCATGTGACTCATTCTGTTTCTATGCCTGTCACCAAAGCTCTGTTCACCTGAATGGAAGGTCAGAACCTTGAGAAGATGATAAAAAGTGCTGCCTGTGAAATTGTCCGTGGTATCTTGGGCATATCCAAGCAAGTAAAACTTCGTAGGAGACAAACTGCTCGTTATGTGCAGTTTCTCAGAGGTCCTCTTCCTCCTCCTCCATCTCCCATTGAGCTGCCTGACTCCCCACAGGGCTGACCCTAATGTATCCAGGGGATGTGTGGCTGAATCAATACCTCTCTAAGAAATGCCTCTCAACCAGAACGGCAGAATGGCTGATGTGTGCAAACCTCTTGCTCTGAGCCAATCAAATTTTTTGCTTTCATAATGTGTCAAAAACAGCACAAGGGAGAGAAAAAAATCTCCTCTGACAATGGAAAATATTTCATGATGGACTTGGGATTTGGTGACGGATGAAAAAGAAACTGAGTATATGTTACCTTGGTGGTTTAAGTGAATAAATAGGTCTGAAGGGGTTTGTCACTAAAGCAAACACAGACATAAAGTGCCCTGATGAAGTGCAGCCAAACTGATGAAATTCCCAGGTATGCGTGCTGTAAAAAAAAGTCTTACACAGCCGCTACAGTTCCAGAAAGACTGCTTTGGATTCTGCGTTTGCCGAACAAATTGAAAGGCTAATTTGCTCCAAACCACACTCTCTGAGGTTCAAAAACAGAAGGCTACAACCGAAATGAAGTGCTTTCTTTTATATGGAAGGCAAGTGTAATTATCACTAAGGACCAATTGAACAGCAAGCCATGAGAATTAAACAGAATCACTGGCAGCTGTAAAAGTTAATGATTGAAGGGCTCAGTCCAACTCTCAGAGGTGTTAGCGAGTGTGAAGTGGATGGTGAAACGAAATAAAGTCGTGCACTGAAAGGAGCTCGCCACAGCACAGCAGCTGTGTGACATCCAAAACACTGCAGGTAGCGCACCTGAGCAGGCTCACCTCCACTGGAGACGATGACTGCTGTCAAGATACGATCAGCGCAGTTTTTACAGTCTTCCTGAATAAACAGCGAGGTAAAGTGACACCTACAATGGAAACAGTCAGAACTAACAAAGGGAATCTGATTGCCTGCGCGGCTGCACATAAAAGAGTTTGTTTGCAGAGAAAAGCCCTGGAAAGTCACATATACCCGGCTGAACGTACACTGACCTCTAAACTATTTTTTAAAATTTTTGTTCTTATTTTTACCTTGACGCCTTTCTGACAAAGTAGGAATGGGTGAACTCCAAGTGGTCGTCCAGCCACGCTTCCATCCTCTCGTTTTCCGGGGAACAACAGTCCTCCATGGGGGAAAAGCGACAATAGCGTCTCCCCACTGTGAGCTCCGATTACATTTATCCTCGGAATACCCGGTACCGAATATATGTGGAGGAATAAAGAGGGAGCAAGGCGGGGAGAGAAAGAGGGGGATCCAAGAGAGAGCTCCTCGCTAGCCGGTTGGTAGGTTGGTGCGCGCGGATCAAAGCGGTGACTGCGCGCTTCCTAGTTGGTCAAGCGACTCTGAGTAAACTGGAGAGAGAGAACGAGTGAGCGAGGGAGTAAGGAGAGAGGGGGTAGCAATCGAAAAACCCAAGTATGAGAGATGTTACAGTTTAGTTTCGTTTGGTTTTGTTTGTTTGTTTGTTTTATGTAGAAACCACATTGTTAGACTATAGCCTGACAAAGTTATTTCTACTAACTATTATCTATTATTATTATTACTATTATTATTATTATCTATTATTAGATATAATATTAATAATACTTAAGGCCATTTTAAATTGGAGGACGGTAAACACGACAATAATTGGTCTATATATATAAAAGTCTAATGATAATTTAAATAATTAAATAACAAATGAAACCTACTGCTACACGGCTTTGATTTGTATTGCTGAAATATTCTGCTTTGTTTTCAAAAACAATGGACAACATCAATCACTGATGTTTGCCATTAGATGTTTATATGTTTGCTTCCATGGGTCAGCCAATCAGACTAACTCTGCATCTAAAATAGCATATTATGCAGTTTAAACTCATCGTGTGGACCATTGTTCCACATACTTCTGCATAGATAAATCGTTGTCTTTTATTAACTAGTTAGTGTATTCTTGCTACTTCCCTAGATTGTTTCAAGCTGGGGACACATTACCAAAGTAGCCCAGCCTTATTTGAGACTACATATTATATCTGTACTGTAACAATGGGCATCAGCCTCTGGTTAGTACGGGTCCCATATTCGTGGTGTTTTGAATGTGGATGTAGAACACACTGTCTGGCTCTTAATATTCAGTTGTGTTTCAATCACATGGGTAAAGTCTAATCTTGTTTATCCTTCTCTTTGACACTATTTCCAAAATAAACTCCATGTTGTATTCAGTAAGACTTGTGAGCTTGTGACCGAGATCATAAAGTCATAAGGAATGTGTTTATTGAGGTCATAGATAAGGGAGCCAAAGGGCTATTTTCCCATAAACTTGCATACAACCAGCTTGTTGACACCAGATGTGGCATCCTTCACTGGCTATTAGGTTTAAAGCTTTTTTTGCATTGGCTCCACCTTTCACACTAGAAAGGAAGAAAGGTGTGCATTTATTGAACATTCTTTGTTTAAGAGAACCCAAGTAATAATTACCAAATGTTAAAACATTTGATGTCAGATCCCTGTCCGTCAGTGTTTACTGTAGACACTGCAGTGTGTGATATGTACGTCAGTGCTGTGAAAAAAGTACTTGTCTCAAAAGCAAAACTATAAGATACTAGTTTCAAACTAGGGCTAGGGGTAAGGCGGGTTTTGCCACGTACCATGGTTAAAACAGCTTTATGGTAACCATTGAGTGGCCATGGCAACACTTTGTGCATCTGATGGTTAAAATAGTTAAAATAAAAAAAATTTCAATTCATTCAGATTTTTTTGTATTAAAAAGTAGAAAAAAATATTGAATGGTCGATTTGAATGAGTATACCAGTGCAATTTCAGGCACCATATGGTTTAAATTACATTTGTTTTTGGAGGTTATTTAAACATATTCTGATATATATTGTATATTGTGTTATAGCCCAAAAAATATGTTAATATTAGATTTTCCTCATATCGCCCAGCCGTATTTCAAACATACTAAAAAAATCTGTGTCGTGCCATCCTAAAGATTATATAAGTACTGAATTTTCCACACAGACCATAACTGTCATCACTAAAAAATGACCCCAGTCAAAAGGTAGCAGAAAGAAGCAGTAATGTATGTCAAATTTGGCTTAGCATTTGTGGTTCACATTGTAAAAAAATGTGTTTTAATCTTTTTCTAACTCTAACCAAGTACTTTTTGTGATTCAAACTAAACAAACAGAAATAGGAAAATGAAGCCAAAGCCTAAAAATGGTCCCAAAGCAAACTAGAATTCCAGTCCACTAGTCAAAAGTCAGATCATGCTCACCACATCTACCACATTATTCTGACTAGATCTCAGTAAGACCATATTCTGAACAAAAAACACCATTCCCATACATTCAAAGATCTTACAGCTTGCTTCTTTCTGGTAACTCATGCTGAGGAGAAAGGAAGTTGTGCAAAGTCCAAAATTGCCTCAGGTTATGCCAGTTGAATAAAACTGGTTAGCATTGAGGACTTACTAGCAAGCTTTTGTATCTATTAATTAGTGCACATTTGCATTCACTGGCAAAAAGCAGTGTACTTGCTAACAGCATAACATTTTTTGTTCTGTTGCAGAATTGTTGATTGTCTTCAATTTGCATATTTTTAGGTCAGAATGTAATCCTCAAAACATTTAGTACTGAGGATAACTGACTGTAGGTGTGTTTTATCTCTCACAATTGCACATAAACATTAACAATTGATGGAGAAATGTACTGGGAAGACTAAAAGAATGTTCCATATGGTTAAAAATGACATTGCTCCCATTGCCAAGAAGATATTTTTAAAGAGACAGGGATACAGTAGCAGAACTGTTTTCTGTTTTGGGGGAATTTTCTTTCTTTCTTTCTTTTTTGCAACACAGGAACCTTAAATGCTTGCCTGTGAAGGTGTTTCAGGGAAACATTAGAAATGATTTCTTGACAGTGTTTACACAGTTTTGACAGAAGGTTATGTGAATATTTGGGAACATTCTGTAAATGAAGGAAGCAATGTTAAACATTATAGCACAAGTCTTTACGATAGATGCTGGCCTATTTTTAGGGCCTTAAACTGAGACCTAAATTTGTTGTGTACATGTAACGTAGAGGGATTTTTTTTTCAACCTAAACACTGCAGAACTACAAATTTCAAAAAGGGAATCCATAAAAAAGTAGCTTTAAAGACAGCAAAGTCTACACAAAATCCAGAGCTTTGATGGGACCCATCAATCAAAGCTATTGCCTCTTCTTGTACAATAATCTCACTCGTGTTTAGCTCTCTACCTATGTTGCAGGATTCCACTATTTAGTAGAATGCATATGCCAGTGAGTAAAGAATCAGTCACACTAGAGTAAAAACAGGACTGCAATCTTGTTGTCGCGAAATTGTCATTAATGTTCTCATTTCCTCCTACTTGGACTACCGCACTTTACACCAGACTCAGTCAGTCTTCTCCTTCTCATCTTTATCTTGTCCAAAATACGGGTGCTAGCTCCTTACAGGCACTCAACAAAGAGATCATATCTCACCTCTTTTAGTTTTTCCCCAATGGCTGCCAGTGAGGTTCAGAATCAATTTCAAGATCTTCCTGTTTGCCCCTTCATGGTTTGGTTCCAGGTCTCTCCAGTCAGCTGACTGGGTGCTTCTGACTATCCCTTGCTCAAGGTTTAAATTCATAGAAGAGTCAAATCTGTTCCCTCCACTGAGTCTACCCATAAAACTTATTTTTACTGACTGGCATTTAAGTCTGTCTCTTTGTCTCTCCTGTGCATTTTTCAGGCATGATTGTATATGTTTAGCACACAAAAGTAATATCAGTGGTCAGTGGTCGTACTGATTTTTTCCCCTGCTTTTTGCAAATGGTTGCAAGTAGTTGTGGCATCCATCTGGTCGTCTGGGTTGAGGGCTTCTCCACACAACTGCCACCCAACTTGAAAGGACTGCCAACTGCCAATACACTGCAATGTTTAAAAATACAGGTGTATTATTATCACACCCACTGGACCTTATGTACATATTAAAAGAAAAGTCTTGATGTATTTTACTGTATATATTCACTTTTACATAGTTTTGGTTTTGGCTTTTTTGTACACTATTATATTAGTTATCTATTTTTTCTGTTTATTCTTTTTTTCCTGTATATATTTAATTAACTTTTTCTTCCTGCTTCTTCAGCTGCTGTATGAAGTGAATTTCCCCAGTGTGTGATTAAATACAAAAAGTCCAAATCTAAGTCACTGCATGTGAGTCTGCATTTATCTGTGACGTGTCCCTTTGCAGAAGGGGACTCTACTCAATTGGGTTTGCTATGATTAAATAAATGCAAGTGTTTTTATCATGTTGCTGTTAATTACACAACTATGTCAACATTTTTCTAGGAGTAACTCAATTTCAATGTATAAGATTCTGGTTGGAATCTGAATTTAAGGTGCTAATGTGAATTTCTGTGTAGATTTGCATTTTTTGCCAATTTTTCATAGTTAAATATAATTTAATTGCAATGCAATCTCCACCTTGACCCCATTCAATTACAAACTGATGGCAGACTGATTTTTATTCTTGCTATCTGACACACCAAAGTTCTTTGAAGACAGCAACTAACTGAGAGTGGTCATAGGCCTGGTCTGTCTTCAAAGTAAACATCTCAAAGGTCAAGCTCCCAATAATTTTGCTTCCACTGTGGTTTCCAAGTAATTTTCCCTTATGTGATTGCAGCATTGGTTAGTTTGATCAGAGTACAGATGTCCACACAAAGGCTTCCACTCATCCTTGCATATTTTTGGAGAAAATATTTAACGATTTGTTTAACCTTTTGAGTTTTAAGTAATCATCAGTGATAACTATAAACTTAGCTCAGAACCTTTCACCCTTTGTTTTTTTTCCCCTGATTGCCAGCACTTGGAAGATGATTCTAAAAAAATGTTTTAAAACTTGGTGACTTTAGACCTCAGCTTGTTCAAAGACTGAAAACTTATACAGTACACTGACAGTGTGAAATTACAAGACACTTCACAACTATAAGCTACAGACAGATTCTTAAGTCACAGATGTTGAAATATGGAACAATGGCAAAAAGCAGTGTACTTGCTAATTAGCATTATAACAAGTTACAGTGAATACGCATGCATGAGTGTAATATAATCCTAATGCATAAAAGGCTGAGAAACAAGCACCAAAGAGTTTTTATACTAAATTATCATGAATTATATCAATGCATCATCTCTAAGGAATAAACAGTCACCAAGATTTTTCAGTATTTTGTTTAAAAGTGATAATCTCTATCAGTTAAAACTGGTGTGAATGTAAGAAAATACAGAAATTCCTCAAGTTTTGTCTCAAAGTATGCATTGTTTATCTGCCCTGACCTTTCTTAACCTGTGTATTGTAATAAAACTACTAATTCAAAGTTGTACTACACACAATCAACTCTCCCAGTAATTAGCTTTTCAATTATTATAGCAAATCACATGCCTGGAGGAGCTCCAGATTTTATTGATAAAATCTAATGGCTTTCAGTGTCTGTGTCTGCTCTTGCTGCTCTGGTCTCTCGTGTCCCTCCCAGCTGGACACTTGCCCCCCATTGGTGGTGTCATCTTACCAGCAGATGGTGGTTGTTCATCTAGGGGAAATCCATCTCAACCCCCTTTCAACCTCCCACCAACTGCACAGCACACCCAACCAATCAGAGACAATATAACCTCTGGTCAGTCAAATGTTTAGAAAGAAGGGATACCAGCAGATACAAGCTTCTTTTTTCTTATTTATATCTCTATTCAGTATTTGATAATACATAAATAAATTTGATTGCATTTGAGCCGACAGTATGTCTCTGAAGGCTCAGACTCGAATGCTTCTGTCCTGTATCACATCATCAATAAACACTAGTGTTCCAGTGCCACTGGCAGCCATGCACACCCAAGCCAACACACTGCCTGTGCTATGTTTTCAGAGGATGTGCTATGCTTTGGCTCATGACCTGTTCCACACCTTCTCCATATTCTTTTCTTGCTATTATTCTGGCAGAGGTTGATCTTGGTTTTATCTGTCCAAACAATGTTTTTCCAGAGCTGTGCTGGCTCCTTTAGATGTTTTGTTTTTTGTTTGTTTGTTTTTTGTTTGTTTTTTTGTTCAATCTAGCAAAGTTCAATCTAGCCTTTGTATTGTTGAGGTTTATGAGTGATTTGGGCCTTAGAGTGAATGCTCTGTATTACTTCAATTTTCTTCTCTTTATGGTAGACTTGGATCTCCTGGTGTGTTGCTCACTTGGTTAGGTGTTGTGAAGGGATTTCTCTTCACCATGGAAATAATTCTGCGATCATCCACCACAATTGTCTTCCATGTAAGTCCAGGTCATTTTGTGTTGCTAAGTTCAACAGTGCTTTCTTTCTTTCTCAGGATGTACCAGACTTGAGATTTTGCCACTCTTAATATTGTAGCAGTTTCTCTGATGGTTTTTTTTTCTTTTTTTGCAGCTTAAGGATGGCTTGTTTCACCTGCATGAAGAGCTCCTTTGACCGCATGTTGTCTGTTCAAAGCAAAATCTTCCAAATGCAAGCACCACACATCAAATCAACTCCAGCCTTTTATCTGCTTACTGTAATTGATAATAACATGACAAAGGAAATACCCACACCTGCCAATGAAATAGCCTTTGAGTCACTTCTTCAGTTACTTTTTGCCCCTTTAAAAAGACGGTGGCACAAACTAAAGAGCTGAAACTCCCAAATCCTTCACCCAATTTGAATGTGGATGCCCTCAAATAAAAACTAAGAGTCTACACATTATGCTCATGCCCATTATATAACTATCATTGGAATATTTTTCAGTAAACTGGTAAAAAAAAAAAAAAAAAAAAACTTGCGTCAGTGTCCAAATATATTGGACCAGACTGTATGTGTGTGACCATTAATGTGGAATGTTTGAAGTCACCTCACCCCCACCCGACTCCTCTTTCTCTTTGTCTATCCCCTCAGGTCAGATCAGAACTGACATAATTGAAAGGCTGTGTGTGTGTATGTGTGTGTGTGTGTGTGTGTGTGTGTGTGTGTGTGTGTGTGTGTGTGTGTGCGCGTGTGTGTGTGTGTATGTGTTGCGTGCGCGTGTGTGTGTGTGTGTGTGTGTGTGTGTGTGTGTGTGTGTGTAGTGTAGTGAGAGTATCCACATTTGAATGCTAGAATAAAAGAAAAATATTATTTTTCACAATCATTGTTCAGTGTATCCCTGTAATGTACTTTCATGGAGAGAAGAGCTGCTAAAACATAAAATCACAAGGCACTAAAGATTTAGTCATACAAGCTTTTTTTTTAATGAAAACCAGTTTATTTGGAATATGTTACATATAATAAGTTATTGGTATGGCAGAACAATCACAGAATTTTCATCCATTCACATTTTTTGTTATTCATTTTGAAAAATAATAGGTAGGTCCCTACTTAGTTGGCTGAAGACAGTTTTAATAGTTCTACCTCTGTACAGTGGATTTTAAATCAAGCAATCAAGATATGACTGAAGTGCAGACTTTCAGCTTTAGTTCAAGGGGTTTAACAAAAGTATTACATTAATTGTTTAGCAAAACATTTTTAGAGATTCAAAAGTAACTGGACAACTGACTGAAAAGCCGTTTCAGTCAGTTGCTTTATTTTTCCCTGATTGCTCAGTTGCCGCTTCTTTGTGGGTGCTCCGTTTGGTTGTAATCATGTCAATTATCTGACTAAAGAATATGCTGTTTTGTTGCCTTTAGAAATCTTTAGGTTACTTTCTTACTCTCCTTTTTCTTCCATGAAAAATGAAGCAGAGATACAGCAGCATCTGAAGTTGATCTATAATGTTAACATGTTTTTATAGCTTTTCACTGAGAGTTAAGTGCATGTGAGGGAGTCTGTTACTAGGCTGAAACCCCCCCCCCCCCAAAAAAACAAATAAACCTATCAGAGATAACAAAAATTTTAAGAGTGGTCAGACCAACAATCTGGTATATTCTTAGAAAGATTTAATGAACTGGCACACTCACCAACACCAAAAGGTCTGAAAGGACAAAAAAAAGTGCGTGATGACAGAATCATTGCCATGGTTAAGAAAAATAAACCACTGGTTACGCTAAAGAACAGGAAGGCCATATTAAATTAATATAACATCTCAAAGAGCCTGCAGGATTCTGAAAAATAAATAACTCATACCAGAATGATGTATGGCTGCCAGTGGAACTACGTCACTAATGTTTATTAATGTGAGAGCTGACAGAAGAAGCAGGATTAACCGAGGAGTCTGTAGAGCTATACAAGTGGCTGCAAAACTGATCACACAGTGCTTCATAGTGCAAGTGGATAACGATCCAAAGCAACTAAAGAAAGTAACCAAAGGATTTCTACAGGGAAAGAAATGGGATATTCTTCAGTCAGATGAATCACATGATTTCAACCCAACAGAGCAACCACAAACAAGCCTCAACTGAGCAATCAGTTGAAAAGAAATGCAATCAGAACACTTGATTTGCCCCAAAACTCAGATTTAGGGTTAGGTTTCGGTGTTAGGTTTTGGGTCATCACTGATGTTCACTTAGACCTCAGATGTTTAATATTGTCATTATAAGGAAGGGCAATGGCACTCAACCCCTGGATACAAATTTTGTGAATTTGTAATGGATTTGTTAACGTCTCTGTAGCAGGCCATAAACAAAGCCGTAATAATGGAAAATGTTGTCTTATAGTAATATAAGACAACATTTTAATAACTGCAGAGGGAGCTTTCAAAAATGTCACCCAAGTGGTGAGATTGGGTTCAAATTCAAGTGTCCAGCCTCAGACTCAGAGACACTTGTTCCTGCCTGGTTCAGTTCATCAAGTACATGAGAATGCTTTCCCAGAGCATTTGAGCTACAAAGGAAAACAATATCAACTCAAATTTACTTACATAAAATTTTAGCAATTTGTCTGTATAACTGACAACAAAAGTTTCCTCAAAACTTTTTATGTTACCAAAATCAACCAGAGCAAGCACTTAGCCACCGTGGGAAGGTGGAACCCCCACTTTTAACAGGAAGACACCTCTAAAATGAAACTCAGGGAGGGTCATTTGCCCTGACTGGTAAAGAGCAGAGAAACAACAGAGAGGCCCACCATAGAGAAACAAGGATAAAACATGCTACCATTTTGTCTTTTTTGTCAACAAGGGGTAGAGCTGTTGTCTTTAAATTAACTTCACTGGACAAAACCAGCTAGTGACCTGGTGTTTCCTTTCATTGTGAGACTACACAGAGACCAGTCGATTGAGCCAAACAGTGTGAGCAGAGAAGTTACATGTTCTGTGTGGGAGAAGACCAGTTTAAATGTGGAATGAGAGTTAACTCAGCCTGTAATAATTAAATCTAGTGTCTGCCGTAAACCTAACAGCATAGTAAACCTGACACATAACAACAGCTGCAATATCAAAATGTAGGATTTCCATTTTAGGAGTGGCAGTATGATGGTAATACACATCTGACAGTAATGTTTGGATCACAGGATGTACCAAAAGAAGTCTCAAAGAGAACTTACAGTCTTGTACTGAACTGAAGTTTGGGACAAACCGACACTGTCATTTGTCAGCTAAATGGAATGAACATAGTCATGTTCAAGTGTGTTAAACTTTAAAAAACAAATTCAAGCTGAACAATCAAATATATTTCATTTCCTGTTGTCTGAGGTGATGCATCTAGCAAGCATGTGACTTTTTGCTACCTCATCTGACAATGTTACTTTTAAATCCTTAGAGAATTAGGAATTAAAAGCCCTTGGTTAGGGTGACCTGGGATTTGTTTACAGTCTGTCTAATCTGGGTGCTTGTGTTTAAATTACTTTTTTGTTCTCTGCCATAGTCCCAGCTCGTGTTCGTGAGTATAATGTATCATTCAACTGTATGAGTATGACTATAAAAGTAAGACCAATTTTGGATAAACCGGAATTGTCCTTTTAAGGCCTCAGGACAACAAAATGTTCCAGTTTATTTCTTTTCCACAGGAGCAGGCAGAAAAGCTTTGAGATGACTTAAACTGTCACTCCCCCATGAAACAAGCACTGAGATGCCTGCTGTGGGATACAAGAAGGTCACTGCTGTAAGCAGCGCAAACTATGAGTTAACATTTACAGTACCACGCATAAACACACACACACGTCAGGTGTTGCTATCCTACTGGGGACATCTCATTGACATAATGCTTTCCCTAGCTGCTTACCCTAACCCTAACCATGAAAAATAAATCCCTAAACCTAACCATAAACTAACTGTAACCCTGACACTAAAACGACATTTTGAGCCTCAAAAATGCTTTCAAGCACGTGGGGACGGGTATTTTGGTCCCCATAAGGGCTGTTGGTCCCCGCAACTTCCAATTTTAGATCCCCCCACAAAGATGTCTAAACAGGTACACACACGCACACACACACAATTAAATTTCAGTTTTTTTAACTGCTTAAATAAAATAAATACATACAATTTAAAACAAATAAACCAACCAACAAACAAAAAAACAGCATCCACTAACTAACTAATGCTAACCACTGTATCATTGTGTCTCACAAAAGAAACACATTGTGATGAACTGTGAATGAATATTGTAAAAAAAAAAAGAAGAAGAAGAAGAAGAAGAAGAAATAAAATCTGGTAGACTGTAGAAACAGGCCTCTCTTTAAATGCCAGTTTGTCAGACTGCATTGAGAAATGCCCATCATTAATGTGATGAAGGGGCCCTTGTGCAAATTCAAGAATAATCATCTGTGGGCATTCTCTTTAAATGATCCTGGAAGTGCTTAGTTAAAACCAGATAGAAAAACAACCGCAAAAACAAGAAGCACTCAGAGAGTCCAAACCTCTGCCAAGACAGCTCACTCTCTGGGAAGTATTTACTTTTAAGGGAATAGTAATGTATTTTGTATATAAACATTATGTAGCAATAGGTAATGGATAATGGGTATTGATTTGTAAATAATTGGACATGTTATTGCATAATGTTTTATTTCAAACCAAGCTTTTCTTTCTCTATACAGTATTCTGTATAATGTATTTTGGGATCAGCTTGAAAGAAATATTGTTAAATGTAAAAGTGAGATCAGAAGTCAAATGGACTGATTCTTATATATTGCTCAAAGTGCTTTATACAACATGCCACATTCACCCAGTCACACAAGCACTTTCTTCTATGCTTTTAAGTGCTTACTAACTAACATTCACACTCTGACAGATGCATCGGAGTGCAACTTGGCGTAAGCATCTTGCACAAGGATACTTGGCACATAGACTGGGGGAGCCAGGGATCAAACCACTAACCTTCCAGTCAGTAGATGACTTAGCTACACCCACCTCAAATGCAACATGACATTTAGATACAAACTTTAACGTAATCACCTGTATCATTTTCTAAATGTTGCCAATGCAAACAAAGGGTGTAGAAGCATAGTTTTAAAAGACATTTGTGAAAGTTTGACCCTATTGGATCTTGAAGAAGAAATCAGAGGTCCAAAGTAATGTGATATTTAGAATCTTCATTCTATATATGTCTATATGTTGTCAATGTCATCAATGGCAGTAAGAAACATAGTTTTAAATAGTTCTATATTGCATTATTATTACTTTGACCTTCGGATCAATCTAGTGACCTAAAAGGAGAGGTCAGAGGTCAAATGTTTATATTTGAAATCTTTAAATGAATTTTGTTTTGTTAACAATACACAATAAGAACCATAGTTTCCAAGTTATTAGACGTTTTGTCAATTTTCAAGAAAGAGTTTGGTGGATATAAGACAAATTAGAGTGGACTGTTAAGATGATCCCACTCTACACCACTACAAAGGTTTATCAGAAGTAATTCAAAATGCGTTGAGCTCTCTACAGACAGAGCGGCACACTGACAAAAACTAGTTTTAAAAACCTATCAGAACTCGAAGCAATCAAAATTCCAAATAGTGAGTTCAGCAGCTCAGGCTTCAGATTGCCCTAAATGGTCAATTTCAGACAGTTTTTTTCTATTCTTGACTCTGTATAATCCAATGAGCTAACTTAAAATCAAGGAAAATTAAAATTAGGAAATTACAGACATTTCATATCATTTTCACAGTTCAAAATGAATGAGACAAACTAGACTATTTTTAATCCTGAAAACCAATTCCCTCCCATGTCTGCATGTTTAGAAGACCTTTATTGCAGCCACTTCAGTATTTCCAGTTTGTGATTCTTTTCTGTATTTAGTGTTGGATTTAACAGTGCTGTCTGATCACTTTTGCAGCATTTGGCTGAATCTGAGCACAGAGTACAGCCCTGTAGACATCACAATTCATTCTGCTACTTCTATCAGATGTCACATCATCAGTAAACATGGTTCTATTTACAGCTATCAGTTCCACTGGCAGCCATAAATCTCCATGCTATAATGCTACCTCAACTATGGTATGTTTTAGATCATGAGCTGTTTCTCTCCTTTTCCATAATTATCTCTTCCCAGTTAATATGATCTGATACGATCTTGGTTTGATCTCTCTAAAGATTTTTTTCCTAAGCAGGCTCATTTAGATGTTTTCTGGCAAAGTCGAATCTGTCCTAGTCGTAATCAGTGGTTTGCACTTTGTTGTAAACTCTCTGTATTTCCATTCATGAGGACTGATTGTAAACTTTGACAGTGTCCAGCAGCGCTGACGCAAGAGTGTGCTGGACTGTTGCTGAGTTGGTGTGCATTCATTTTTTTAAAACAATGCACCATCTTTAGGCCACGTCTAAAGATTTTGTTGTCTCTCTGATTTATGGTTTATTTGGGGTTTTCAGCCTATTTTAAAATTACATAAAAATTATGGTAATGAGTAAACATTCAACACCTTGAATCAACTTCAGATATTATATCTGTTTTTATTTTGACTTGCAAACATAAAACTCTTTGCCAATTGTTCTATGAATTTTGAACCTCTGAAAAGGGGGCAATGTGTATAAAATGGCTGTATTTCTTAGTAAAATTGCTTCAGCTAAATATTCTTTGTTTGAGTTACAATCAACTGTGTTTGTGGCAAAACTACAAAAAACTACACAAAACTATGCAAAAATAATGAAGGGCACTGTACGCTCACATACACAGTATACAGAAGTAAAGGTTGGCATAATTCTCCTGTGTTTTTCTTACTGTACTCTTGGTGTCAGTGGATTCTATCCATATCTTTTCCATCAAAAATAAAGACCTGACCGGACAATCGGCCATACCTGATTAAGACTCAGCTCTCAAACCGCTGTCAGTGACTGGATATTGTTAAGTCATTGCGGGGGGATTCCATTGTCTTTTGTAGACTGATACAAATCTAGTAACTTTTGCTGAAAACCAGAAGTTTACACATCTTAGATTCAAGGTATAACTTTAGGCTACAGCTTGTTTACAACTAAAATAAAATAAAATGACACAAGTCGGTCCTGCCAGGAGCAGCAAGCTTTGAAAATATTCACTTGAGGAGATAAAAGTCTTTTTTTTCAGAATCACCTCTGATCCTTAAAACAGGACTGTTTGTTAGCAGAGCTGTGTTTAATGGGTTCCCTCCATCCAGTAAATGTTGGAGAAAACACAGATGCGTGTCTGCACAGTGTCAGCACAGAGTGAGGACAGCAGGAATAACTCTCACAAGAGAGTCAGAGTGACAGAGAGCTGCTCTCCTCCAGCTCAAATGGAGCTGTTTTTCTCAGAAATCACAGAGAAGCCTTTGATTGCACAGAGCTAAAAATGACAATTACTGTGAAAATATCACATAATCTTTCCCTATCCTGTGCTAGAAATGAGGACTACATTACTAAACTGAACTACCGTCACTGGGGTAGGCTTCACCTAAGGACACAGGAAACTGCATTCCTGTAATCATCAAAGCAGCTAAGCAGCAACTTCACAAGACACAACGTGTAAATAAGATGACCTTTGAGTACATTGGGAGCCATATACCACTTTTGTTTGCTGTATTGCAGTGCAGCAATGGGGCTTAGTTGGACTAGATGTCATATTAGTTTCACCTCACAGCAAGAAGTCTCCTGATTCAAATCCAGCAGCTAGCCAGGGCCCTTCTGTGTGGAGTTTCTATGTTTTCTCTATGTGGGTTCTCTGCATACTCTGCCTCTCTCACAGTCACATATTAACCCAGATATTAAGGTAACTGGTGATTTTAAATTAGCCATAGTCGTGAATGCTTGTCTGTCTCTCTGTGTTAGCCCTGTAATAGACTGGCAACCTATTCAAGGTGTATCCTCCAGTGACCGTGAATTAATTAAGTGGTTGGGAAAATTACTGCTAAAAAGTTGAGGCATCCTAATAATTACAGTTCAAACCCAATAAATAACCACATATTCTGTCTAGACCTCAGTAACATGCTTAGCTTAACCCATCTTAATGGCACCTATGGGATGAACTACAATGCAGCTTCAATATGCCAAAAAACTTGAACTTAAAACACTGTTCAATCTGCAAAGAAACTGCAATGAAAGCCAAAGGATCTGACAGTCCAATTTCCTACAGCCAAAAGCACATGGAAAACTGGAGAACTGGCAGATCCAAATGTGTGAAAAGGCCAGAGTGCTAAAAGCTTCAAGCACAGCTTAAAAGTGATTAAACTTAGCAAGTATCAGGTTCAGCTGTGTGGTTCAGGGTTTGAATTTCCTGGTGACAAAGCCTTTTTGGCTTTTGTGGGTTGATTTTCAGCTCCCTCCACAGACCAAAGATATTAATGCTGGAATAACTGATGATTTTAAATTAGCTAGTCTGGCTGCATGGAAAAAGTGCTTATGTGCACAGAATGAAATTATAAATACATAGAAATACATATAAGAAAAGGTAAAGTGCGACTTGTAGTGTAAGTGCTTTGTATGGTTAGCAAGACTAGAAAAATAAATGCCACAAAAGAATCCTGCCTTAGTCATGAGAAACTTCCAATAGGCTAAAAGGCTAAAATTGGGTATTACTAAAAAATTGCAGATTTTATGCTCATTAGACTGGAATTTTCTAGACTATTAGGTATTTGAAAGGATGGTTCTTTTATGTACAATTTCAAGGTTCAAAAAAGGCATGGTTGAGCCTTGAACTACAGAACTACCACACCATTTTGCAGAGCAATGCAACTCCCTCTGGTCTATACTTTTTTCCTCATGGGAGAAGGCAACACAAACAATACCTCCAACCTGTGTGTGAACTACTACTATAAGAAAAGAGCAGTCTTGAGACTTAACTGCCGACTAGCTGAGCCGATTTATGATAGAATAGCAAAATAAGTAAACCGAAAAATAATGTTGAATGTTCATGAAAATCCTACAAGGCAATAGAAAAAAAGATAAAAAAAAATCAAAAAACTTAGCCCCAGCTGAAAAGAAGTTTGCATCACACCAAAAAGTTTAAATGGTAATGATGTAAGTTCCCTTGTTGGGAATATAAAGGATTTTTTGAGATTTCTGTAATTTCATTACCTTTAAATAGAGTGGAACTGTGAAACAGAGAGAATAAACATTTTGGTCATTTTTTTGTGGAACTTGTTTTTCGAAATAACACTTCTTGCACTCAACCTTTTACCTTTGAATCTTTATACTTGTAAGTCAAATAGCTATGTTATCAAATAATTCTGGCATATTGTTAGAATAGTTTTAGGCTGGTGAAATTATTTTCTGTCTTAAAAAGCATAAATAGACCAATTTGGAATTCCAGGGCTTTCAATGTGTAGTTTGAAAAGAACTGATACATATTTAACACAAATATGTGAACCAGCATTGACCCCTGTGTCTCCTAAAAGCACTTTGGCTTTTTGCCTTACATCAGGCAGTGCTTTCAGTTTCCTGTTCATCTACCTTGTGTAATAGATGCTTGCCCTGATTTCAGTAACTGTCCAGATTTATGGCTGTTTCCACAGTCATACTGGCCTCAATAACTCAGCAGATATAGGCTTACAGTAGATGTTCCCATCTGGACTGCATCTATCACTTTGCAAGGTAATGTAGCCTATATAGATTTCCCCTCATATTTTATGGCATTCTTTGCCAGTGATCTCATTCTGAACTTTGTATTTTGTTAGGTAATTACAGAGGGCTGTAGTATCATCTGCTGCCCTGATTGGGAGATAATATGATGAGTTATATAATAGTTTATTTCTGAAGGTAACGTTGATGCAACAAAACCAATAAATTATCTTAGCAGCCAATGTTTGTTACAATGAGCAAACACTGGAGGTGTGCCACTAAAAGATGTCAATATGTAATTGTTGTAGTAAGCTGAATTTGGCCAAAAGAAAAATACTTCATGTGTTTATATAGCACTTAGAGAGAGAAAAGATAACCTTAGCTGTTTGGCAAGTACTTGGTCATTAGTAATAATTTAATGATGAGTTGAAATTGGGATCCGATGATGATGATGATGACAGTGACATATAACACCATCTTCATCATGATGGAATAGAGATCTTTGAGTCAAATGCCATGGCAATCAGTGCATTACTAGTTAAGATAACAATTGAGTGTTGATAGGAAAAAAATTTAAACTCAATGTCCATTTACCCTAGATGTCACAGACTCTTCATCAACAGAATAAAGCTGTCCATGTTGGCATTATTAATTAATTAATTAATTTATTTATTTGTGGCCCCATTTTGCAGTCGACTGGATGAGTGATTGTCGGAGCACAGTAATAGAAACAAGTAGAACAATTTGAAAGAAAACTAAGAGAAATGATGATTGATGTTTAGGTCTCGATACACTCTGAGACTAAACTTTAGTCCCTGTAAAACATCACATCACACAACACAGCAAATGTTTCAGCACAGCAAACGTTTAAATGGAAAAATTAGATCCACATCAGAATGAATCATCAGTGGTTTTTAAATTAAATTCCTCAATAATTTATGTCGTACTTGCCTTTAAAGTACATGTGTGCACATGTATGTGGAAAAAAATCCCCCTATGGAAAAGATCACTGATGAGTGGAAACACACTCATTAAAGCTGTTTGTATAGGTGCGTAGATCTCTGCGTTGTGTTATTCTCCAGGGTTGTTAGATGGTGTTTGGTTACTAACCTATAAACAGACACTGCACGGTGTTTGTTCCATTATGTGCATGCAAATGCCTCCACTTATCCCTGATTGGTAAGACTGCTGATCATGGTCCCTGGTCAATAGTTATGTAGGTTATGTTTAGGGTGAAACAACTGCTTAAACTGATAAGCAACAGCTGCATTCCTTTTAAATGTTAATGTTTTTGTTTCTTTCTGGGAAACTCAAGAAAAATATTCCAAGTTAATATTGTGAACATTTCAGGACAATGAGATCCACTGATATCAACTGTTATCAGGTGGCGCTGTCACTTGGTGTTCGCTCTCTCTGCAGTAGAGTATCACTTCCTGATCCTGCTCAAACACAGTGGTGTTTTTTGAGCAGCTTATCTGCTTAGGACTTTAATTAAAAACTTTTAATTACATTCCTTTTTTATAGTATAATCTTCACGTGTTTCATCTGAAGCACACTTTCTGTGTTGTCACTACCTAATTTATAGCCAAAGTATTCACTCACTGTGTCTGTACTGTTTCGCTAGCTTAGCTTAGCTCGTAGCCGACTCGCTAGCAGCATGGCCTCTTCACCTGTCCCTCCTGCACTTTCCTGCTCATTGTGTCAGATGTTTAGTTACTCCTCGGCCTCCTTTAGCAGTAATGATACTTGTAACAAATGTAGCATATTTGCAGCTCTGGAGGCCAGGATTACTGAATTGGAGACTCGGCTTCGCACCCCTCATTCACCCGTAGCTAGCCAGGCCCCTGTAGCTGGTGCAGCCGAAGATAGCGTAGGCCCCGCTAGCTGTTCCCCAGCAGACCCCAAGCAGCTGGGGAAAGAGGGCGGCTGGGTGACGGTGAGGAGGAAGCATAGTCCTAAACAGAAGCCCCAGGTACACCACCAACCTGTTCATGTGTCTAACCATTTTTCCCCACTCGGTGACACACCCGCTGGGGGTCAAACTCTGGTAATTGGTGATTCTGTTCTCAGACATGTGAAGCTAGAGACACCGGCAACCATAGTCAATTGTCTTCCAGGGGCCAGAGCAGGAGACATTGAGGGAAATTTAAAACTGCTGGCTAAGGGTAAACGTAAATTCAGTAAAATCATAATTCACATTGGCAGTAATGACACCCGGTTACGCCAATCGGAGGTCACTAAAATCAATATTGAATCGGTGTGTAACTTTGCCAAAACAATGTCGGACTCTGTAGTTTTCTCTGGTCCCCTCCCCAATCAGACCAGGAGTGACATGTTTAGCTGCATGTTCTCCTTAAATTGCTGGCTGTCTGAGTGGTGTCCAAAAAACGATGTGGGCTTCATAGATAACTGGCAAACCTTCTGGAGGAAACCTGGTCTTGTTAGGAGAGACGGCATCCATCCCACTTTGGATGGAGCAGCTCTCATTTCTAGAAATATGGACAAGTTTTTAAACCCCCCAAAATATGACTATCCAACGTTGGGACCAGGAAGCAGAGTTGCAGTCTTACACGCCTCTCTGCAGCTTCTCTCCTCATGTTACCCCCCCAAAAACCCATCTCCATTGAGACTATGTCAGCTCCCAAACAGACAAAAAACAAACTAAAAACCAGCAATAAACAACTTAAACATAAAAAATCACAAAGAAAGAACAATACAGTATCCACATCTGAACCAAAGAGTAAAACAGTGAAATGTGGATTATTAAATATTAGCACAGGCCGAGGGGGCGGTGTGGCAGCAATTTTTCACACCAGTCTATTAATTAACGAAAGACCAAGACAGACTTTTAATTCATTTGAAAGCCTGATGCTTAGCCTTGTCCACCCCAGCTGTAAAACTCAGAAACCAGTCTTACTTGTTATCATATATTGTCCACCTGGGCCTTACACAGAGTTTCTCTCTGATTTCTCAGACTTTTCATCTGATTTAGTGCTCAGCTCAGATAAAATAATTATTGTGGGTGATTTTAACATTCATGTAGATGCTAAAAATGACAGCCTCAACACAGCTTTTAATCTGTTATTAGACTCAATTGGCTTCTCTCAAACTGTAAAAGAACCCACCCACCACTTTAATCACACTCTAGATCTTGTTTTAACATATGGCATAGAAACTGAACATTTAACAGTGTTTCCTGAAAACCCTCTCCTGTCTAATCATTTCCTGATAACATTTACATTTACAATAATTGATTACACAGCAGTGGAGAGTAGACTTTATCACAGTAAATGTCTTTCTGAAAGCGCTGTAACTAAGTTTAAGAATATAATCCGCCCACTGTTATCATCCTCAATGGCCTGTACCAACATAGGGCAGAGCAGCTACCTGAACGCTACTCCAACAGAGGTTGATTATCTTGTTAATAATTTTACCTCCTCACTATGTACGACTCTGGATACTGTAGCTCCTGTGAAAACTAAGGCCTCAAATCAGAAGTACCTGATTCCGTGGTATAATTCTCAAACATGTAGCCTAAAGCGTGTCACAAATTTAGAAGATCATCATTTAGCCTGGAGAAATAGTTTGCTGCTTTATAAGAAAGCCCTCCGCAAAGCCAGAACATCTTACTATTCATCACTGATTGAAGAAAATAAGAACAACCCCAGGTTTCTCTTCAGCACTGTAGCCAGGCTGACAAAAAGTCAGAGCTCTATTGAGCCAACCATCCCTTTAACATTAACTAGTAATGACTTCATGAACTTCTGACACAAATAAAATTTTTATCATTAGAGAAAAAATTACCAATAATCATCCGACAGATGTAATATTATCTACAGCTACTTTTAGTACCATTGATATTCAGTTAGACTGTTTTTGTCCAGTTGATCTTTCTGAGTTAACTTCAATAATTACTTCCTCCAAACCATCAACGTGTCTTTTAGACCCCATTCCTACAAAACTGCTCAAAGAAGTCCTGCCATTAATTAATTCTTCAATCTTAAATATGATCAACCTATCTCTAATAATCGGCTATGTACCACAGGCCTTCAAGCTGGCTGTAGTTAAACCTCTACTTAAAAGCATCCCTAGACCCAACTCTTAGCTAATTATAGGCCAATCTCCAACCTTCCTTTCATATCAAAAATCCTTGAAAGAGTAGTTGTCAAACAGCTAACAGATCATCTGCAGAGGGATGGCTTATTTGAAGAGTTTCAGTCAGGTTTCAGAGCTCATCACAGCACAGAAACAGCTTTAGTGAAGGTTACAAATGATCTTCTTATGGCCTCTGACAGTGGACTCGTCTCTGTGCTTGTCCTGCTAGACCTTAGTGCAGTGTTCGATACTGTTGACCATAATATCCTATTAGAGAGATTAGAACATGCTGTAGGTATTACAGGTACTGTGCTGCAGTGGTTTGTATCATATCTATCTAATAGACTCCAATTTGTACATGTAAATGGAGAGTCCTCTTCACACACTAAGGTTAATTATGGTGTTCCACAGGGTTCAGTGCTAGGACCAATTCTGTTTACATTAAATAATCAGGCCCCATCATATCTTAATGACCTTGTAGTACCATATCACCCTATTAGAGCACTTCGCTCTCTCACTGCAGGCTTACTTGTTGTTCCTAGAGTATTTAAAAATAGAATGGGAGGCAGAGCCTTCAGTTTTCAGGCCCCTCTTCTGTGGAACCAGCTTCCAGTTTGGATTCGGGAGACAGACACTATCTCTACTTTTAAGATTAGGCTTAAAAGTTTCCTTTTTGCTAAAGCATATAGTTAGGGCTGGACCAGGTGACCCTGAATCCTCCCTTAGTTATGCTGCAATAGACGTAGGCTGCCGGGGGATTCCCATGATGCATTGAGCTTTCCTTTCCAGTCACCTTTCTTACTCACTATGTGTTAATAGACCTCTCTGCATTGAATCATATCTGTTATTAATCTCTCTCTCTCTTCCACAGCATGTCTTTATCCTGTTTTCCTTCTCTCACCCCAACCGGTCGCAGCAGATGAGCCTCCCTGAGCCTGGTTCTGCCGGAGGTTTCTTCCTGTTAAAAGGGAGTTTTTCCTTCCCACTGTCACCAAAGTGCTTGCTCATAGGGGGTCATGTGATTGTTGGGTTTTTCTCTGTATCTGTTATTATAGAGGATACTGTACAATATAAAGCGCCTTGAGGCGACTGTTGTTGTGATTTGGCGCTGTATAAATAAAATTGAATTGAATTGAATTGAACTGTTACAGATAACTGATTTATTTTGTTTTATTTTTTGTGGCTAATTGTTGCCTTCATTTAAATTTAAACTGTGATTTTCATCAATAACTTTCAGATTTCAGGTGATTCCACTGCGTCTCTGGTATTCTCTATGCTAGTCCTTTTTCAGCGGCATCACATGTAGCTCCATGATAAAGCATGTATCACATATTCTGTGCTACAAAAACTAATGGTTTTATGAAGAGTTAAACAGTGAAACTATTGATACCTTTTTATGTGGGTGCTCAAAATCCCTTCATGATTTTGAAAGTCTGAGGTTTTGAATGTTTTGAAATGGCAATGAAAGCTGAAAAAAAACTGCTGGTGAATTGTGGATACACTTCTCTCAAAATCCACATTGTATGGCTGTTTTAGGGACATTTGGTACCTATATTGATTCCGCATTGTTGAAGATGTCTTTATTGTCCAGGATGTGCTGTCTTTCTGTAAGACAAATGTCATTTCTGTCCTAGACTAAGGTAAACACAATTCACTCTCAAATGTGCTTCTGTCTCCACTATTTGATTTAGTGTTGATATAGTGCGGAAAATTACATGAGAACATGACCTCATACTGTAGAACACTTTTACACAGTTACATAACCTCCGCTGTGTGAGCCTACATAAGTCTATAGTTCTGTAATGTACACTGTAGACTCACCAGTTCTCACTGCAGTTCTGATCACTGAGATCACAGCTGATCTTTCGAGAAAAAAATTAAAATAATGGAGGGAAAATATGAAATACTTCAATATTAAGACAGCTCCATTAAATCTCACATAATGTGACATAAAATTATTGTTTCTTCAAAGGACTCTCATCAATTATTAATTATAAGAACCGTGGAGCGTATTCATTGTCACTGATGCCAGCTATCAGGCTCTTTGTTTAAAATTATATTGCAATTTTCCCTTAATGTACCTTAATGCCTTAATGTACAGCATGTCACACTTTCACCACACACATCTACAGTGACTTTGTGTAAGGAGAAATGTGAAATTTATTGAACTACTTGACGCAATTAATGCATATGCTACGATGTACTTTGTATGCTACTGTAACCGGGTCCAACAGCCCAGAATAAGTGGACTCACAAAGATTGGACTAACACAGCAGAGAACATGCATGTTAATGTGCGGGAAATAATTATTTGATGCCCTGCTGAATTTGTAAGTTTGCGCAATTACAAAGAAATAACATTCTCTAGTAAACACTAGAGAATAGTTTCCATCTGGAGAGAGACAGAATACCAACTAAATATCCATTACATATAAGTCATAAATTGATTTCCACATTAATGAGTGAAATGAGTGAAACAACCCATCCAGAATTCTGACTCTTATAAACTCCAACAGACTGGATTATGATCAATCAATCATTTAATCAATTGCAAATGGATGTAAACTCATTATATGTATAAAGCAAACCTGTCCAAAGCATCAGTTAATTCCATACTAACCTTGCCACCACCATGTGCAAGTCCAAAGAGGTCCCAAACGATGTCAGGGACAAGACTTGTAGACCAGCACAAGGCAGGAATGAACTACAAGACCACTGAGAAGCTTGGTGAGAAGCCTTTCCCACAGTAATAAAACAACGGTCCTGAAGGAAGTTTCAGATACAGTCTAGAGTATTCCTGCTCATTTATACGCAGCCTAGCTTACCTTTTTGGAAATGATGGCAAACTGGACTGCATCGTTTGTAGCTTGCTCCAGTTGCACTGTTGCTGAAGATCATCTTATTATTAGTAAGTGCTTTAAATATCTTAGTTATATTAGAGATATTATTTCTGATGTCCAGGATGTTACTGTCAAACTACACCAGCTGGTTTAAGACACAGAACTGTTGTGTGAAAGACCTGTCAAACTGGAAAGTCATTCTAATTTTCATATTATTCAAAGATTGCTCCCCATGTATTTTGACATTCAAATAAGCAGGATATGAGCTCATTCATTAGCATTACTGCCTCAAACTAGGAAGCATCAGGATTGTATTTTTAAAATGTGATCTGAATTTTGTGTAAAGTTTTTATCTTCTCATCTCATCTTACCTTCTTTGGCTCTCGGAGGAGGCGGACGCACTTTTTCTCCTCTCCCTTATCTTCCCTGCTTATGTCTTTGTCTAGTCTCGTGTTTTTCTTTGTATTTTCCCTGGAACATTCTCTCACAGTCTGTTCTCTAAAACCTAAAAGAGGAATTATGGATTGGATCGATTTAAATGCAATCCTAAATGCAACTGACACCCCTTTCTCAACGAGAAGTTTGGGCTTGGGTGAGCCTGAGTGGTGAAGATATCTACCTATTCGGAACCATGGTAACAGGGTTCTGGCTGATCGGAGCTGGCTTGGCCCTGACTTATCGAAGAATTAAGAAACCGGCTGTTCAAACCCCCACAAGGCTGCCCGCTGGGATTGGAACGATGGGAGAGGCGTGAGTTTCTCAAAATGGGCTCATTGAGTCAGCACGGATAAGATCTTGGAGAGGCTACGGCTGCTGTGAATACTCAGAATAAGATCTCTGACTGCAGACTGGATACATCTTGGAAGGGCTAGCCCGGAATAACATCTCTGGGCGCAAAATTGGACGACATCTCGGGGAGGCACACTGCCGTGAGTTCTCAGACATTGGCTCCTTGAGCAAAAGAAGTGACAACATCACAGAACGCAAGTATGGCGAAGCTCGCAGCTCTCCAACGGGAGATTGAGAGACCAGTGTTGGACTGTAGAACTGCTTTGAAATTCATATGAGCTGTTCGCATTACAGTAAAAAATAACATCACTTGTGCGGATACCCTTTTGGCGCCAGCTGCAAGGCCGGAGCTGAACAAAACACCCTGATAACGACTGTGTTTAGTCTGTTCCTTCCCATTCCATGCAAGGCCACCTGGGTTGGCTGGAAGACTGTTTACTTAGCCTGGCAGGGCGAAGGACACTGTCTCAGCTGAACTCTGGACACGCACACACATACATATACTGATACTGATAAGCACTCACCGACGCATCACCCTCCCTACCCCGGATCCAACGCCACCTCCAACGCTTACCTCCCCTCTGATGTGGACATCGGGTCAGTTGGAGGCGCAGTCGAAGATTGCAGCGGTCCCAGATCAGATGTACACACTGGAACTCTTTCCCATGTTGCTTGTCTGTGTTTATTGTGCTATGGTGTGTTGATATCTGTGCATTCCTGTATTATCCTTTTGTGTTACACATTTTGATGTTTTTTTTCCTCGCTACCTAGCCTGAGCTGTCTCCCCAATGTGATGTTTGTGTATTGTATGTACGGTCGGCAAGGTCTGTCATCTCGGTTGCGGGCAAAAGACCTGCAACTGACAAATAAAGGCTATCTCATCTCATCTCATTTCATGTTGTTGTCTTTGGTGACTTTCCTCCCATCTCACAGACCTTAAAGTAGTTGATTCTTCGCACCTGCTGGCAATGATTCATCACTTCAAGCTACAGTATTTAAGGCTGAAGAAATCCTGTAGTCAGTGACTATACGGAGCTGCCACTGTATCCCTTTGTTGTATGGGCAGTAAAGCGTAGTAAAGTGCATAAACATTCAACAAGTCCGGTTGGCCCTGTTGTTTATTTGGTTAAACTTCACTATAACTTATCATCCCAGTTCCCATTATCTAATAATAAGCCAGATGCAGTCAATGGGTACGCCCGCCCAAGATGGCAGCTTAAATTGAAGCTGCGCACGCCTTCCCCCCTAAACCTCGTTAAAAAATAAGTTAGAGCCGGTCATTTGATTTATTTTAGGTCTGGTCCTGGCTAATTCTGTGGAATGAGTCAGAAGAGTCATTACTTCACACACAACCACCTGACTACCTCACGAGGGAAAACCAGCAACTCTCAGGCTACTTCGTTTGCTACTATGGCGGAGGCACCTGAAGGAGCTGATGCTAGGTGCTCGCTGACTTCTATAAGATCTCTGCTTGAGCAGGTAGCGCAAGACATGAATGCGGTGAAAGGCAGAATTGAGTCTCTTAAGGAAGCTGTGAATAGCCTAGGTGCTAGGGTGGACAAAACAGAGACAAGAATCTCCCGTTTGGAGGATGAGGAGGCTAAAGCTAGCTCAATTAGTAAGAACTTGAGGATACAGAACCAGCAGCTGCAGGAAAAAGTAACGGCGCTCGAGGGTTTTTCACGATGCCAGAATATCAGATTATCGGGTGTTAAAGAAGGAACGGAAGGCCGTAATCTTGAGGATTGCGTGAAGAATCTGTTGTCCGAGGCTCTGGACACTGAGATGGGAGATTGGTACGAAATAGACAGAATCCATCGGGTGGGGCCAGCACCTCTGATGCCAGCTGCGGATTCCAGACCGAGACACATCATCGTTCGCTTCCTACGGGATAAAGCCAAGATGTCCGTTCTGGCGGCTGCCAGAAAAAAGAAGCAGATCGCTTAGAAAGGCATGAGAGTCCGTTTTTTCCAGGATTATGCGCAGGAGGTACAAGAAAAACACAGGAAGTTTGACGAGGTACGTCGTCTGCTGCAACAGCGCAATATTGGATATTCCCTTCGCTTTCCTGCTGTTATGACCTTTTCAGTGGATAACCAGCGTCATCAGTTTTCCAACCCAGCAGAGGTTAAGCGATTTCTTAGCGGCCTGGATTCGGCTAACATTCCGGGTGATGTAGATGAAGAGGATCTCTCTTTCACGGCTGGAAATGGACAATAAGAATGTTAAGGGTCAGTCTACTTCTGTGGCTTAATCATGGACCAGGGTTTTGTTTTCAATTTTAGCCCTGAAACAAGCCATAGTCATGCATATCGGTTATTAGGTTATTGGTGAGAAAAGCATTGTGGGGGTTTTTTGTTTTTTTTCTTTCCCCTCTGTTTTCTGGTATTGTGTTTTTCGTTTTTTTCTCCTCTTCTCACTGCTTTAACTACTTTAAGGTGTGGAGCGTTATTAGGGGATTATGGCATGTAAGTACACCTTTCGACCTTTCAGTTGAGATGGGGGGGGGGGGGGGGTTGTGGGCGTGAGCGTGAGGAGGGACGCCATTCTGGGATTATTGAATGCTACGTACCAACGATTTTATGGTTGTCTTGCGTTTGGTTTTACACAACTGTTCTTGTCCTTTTTTTTTTTTTTTTTGTGCTGTTTGTTTCTCTGTTGTGGTGCCTACTGTTCCGTACAGACCTATTTTTCTGGACCACTGGGTTGTTTCATGTAACTGGCTTTAAGGATTGCCGTATGGGTAAACGGGATCTTCTTCTGGATGAATCTGTACAATAATTTGGCTCGCGTGGCTTCATGGAGTTATGTAAAATAGTGTCGTGGAATATTGCGGGTTGTCATAATGCTATTAAAAGGAAGAAAATCCTCTCATATTTGAAGCAGAAAAAGACAGATATAGCCCTGATTCAGGAGACCCATCTTGATGAGGTGGAATCATTAAAATTTAAAAGAGATTGGATGGCTCAAGTCTATTTTAGTGCATTTTCTGGTAGGAAAAGAGGGGTGGTCATATTGATCAGAAGAAATTTGGATTTTCAGGTACTCAAGCATGATACAGATCAGGAGGGTAGATGGGTGGTCTTGGATGCATGTCTACAGGGGCAGAAAGTGACATTGGTCAACATATATGCCCCCAATTCTCCTCAACCACAATTTTTTCACAAAGTCTGTAACACTGTGCGGAATATTGTAATATTGTAATACAAATATTGTAATTGGGGGGGGGATTTTAACCAGGTCAGGGATGTGTTTTTGGATAAATCCTCCCGTCCTGGACCAAGTAACGACCCTGTAAGTGCTGCGGTGGACGTTATGTCAGAGGAACTGAGCCTGGTAGATGTATGGAGACTTCTTCATCCTCAAGAAAGAGACTATACTTTCTTTTCGCATCCTCACCCAACCTACTCTAGGATAGATTACTTTCTGTCCTCCATTGGTAATATTGCTGTAACGGATCATGCTCCCATTGACCTTGTTCTTTCTAGTAATGATAATGTTAAACCGTCACCTAGGTGGTGTCTAAACAACTCACTATTGAAGAATAAGGGTCATTGCGAAAGTATAAGGGAAATGATGAAGGAGTTTTGGGTGTGTAACGAGGGCTCTATTGACGATGTTAGAATGATCTGGGATGCTTTTAAGGTCTACCTGAGGGGGCGCCTTATCCAGTATAGCTCCTTGATTAAAAAAGCTCAGCGGGACAATCTGATGATGTCATGAAACACTGTGTGGCAGGCAGGAGATGAGGACTCAAGGTGCATGACTCACAGACTCAAGGGATGAACTTAAACCACAGCTTTATTTGCTGGTAACAGAGAACGAGCATACCAAGTAAACTAAACTGGGGAAAAACACACTAAACTTACAGGGAGACACCGGGAGATCCACACAGCATGAGGGTACGACGCGACACTGACTCAGAGAAACACAGGGTTTAAATACACTGGGAAGTAATGAGGGGAATGAGACACAGAAGGAGAGCACAGCTGGGGGGAAATCAGAACTGACGAGACAAGGAAACGTAAACTGAACACATTCACATAAGACACGGACCTTCAAAGTAAAACAGGAAGTATGACACAGAGACGTGAACTTGACACTGTGGAGACAGCAACTAAGAAACACAGAGACATAAACCATAAGACAGAGGACTCTAAGAACCGAAAGACACAGAGGGAAACTCAACATGCAGACAGACTACACAGAACAGAGGGGACACAGAGAAACACGAAGGGCAAGGGATCGAAACTAGAAACGATAGAACAACTCACACAAGAACAATAATACAAAAATCATAAAGAATTAAACATGCTGGGTCAGGGGACCCAGGACCCTGACAGATGAATGTGGAACAGGATATCAAGGAGCTCGAACAACAGCACATGCTGCACCCAGAGAGGGAATTGTGGAACAAATGAATTAAACTTAAATTTGAGATGAACAGCATACTGCAGAAAAAAGCTGAATATGCAATGTTTTGCCTAAATCAAAAGTATTTTGAACAAGGGGAGAGAACAGGTAAAATGTTGGCGTACAGGGTTAAACAGATAAAATCTAGCAACCTTATACGTTATTACACAAAAAAGGGAAAGACCCACAGCATTGTGGGAATTACCGCCCAATTTCATTAATCAACGTGGACGAAAAGATTATCTCCAAGATACTAGCTTTGAGGCTTGAGAAGGTACTTCTTGCTTGGTGCATAGGGATCAGGTCGGTTTTGTGAAAAACAGATGTTCTGCAGATAACTTAAGTAGGATATTGCATATATTCTGGAAGAGCAGGAATAATTTAGATCCCGTTGTCGCCTTCTCCTTAGATGCAGAGAAGGCCTTCGATAAAGTTGAGTATCCCTTTCTGTTTTATATGTTGAAGAGATTTGGTTTTGGTCCCATTTTCAGGCAGTGGATTCAGGTGGTGTACACAGATCCAATGGCTACAGTCACTACCAATGGGATAATGTCACCCTCCTTTTTGTTAAGTCGGGGCACTAGACAAGGTTCACCCTTATCACCTCTCATTTTCACCCTGTTTTTGGAGCCTCTGGCTATTGCACTACGTGAATGTAAGCAGATCAGAGGGGTGAATATGGGTCAAGAAGAACATAAAACTTTTTTGTACGCGGATGACATTTTTTTGATTTCAAGTAACCCAGAACAGGCGGTTCCTGCAATCTCCTCAATTATTGATTCTTTCTCTTCAATTTCTGGCTACACCATAAATTGGTCTAAGTCCGAAGCTATGCCCATTTCTAAACTGTGTCCTCCAGTTACTTGCATTATGTTAGATAACATAATGCAAGTAAATATCTCCCCAGTGATTCAAAGTATTGGCCTTTATACAAGAGACCTGGTTTAGAGCTCACCAATTTATCAACACTAGCCCCCATCTTACCTCTAGAGCCTCTATCTGGTATAATAAGAAAATATTAATTGGTAAGAAACCGTTCAGGTGGGAGGCTTGGGTTAGGGCAGGTATCAACCAGGTGGGGGATTTATTTGGGCAGACAGGCATAAAATCATTTGCGGAAATCAGACAAGAATTTAATCTGGATCCAAGGGAAATTTGGAGGTTTTTTCAAGTTAGACACTGTATTAAAGCCATTTTGAACAATAACCCAGACCCTCCATCTAGTATTCAGGAGGTGTTTGCAGCTCCTGGTATCAATAGAATCAGAGCATTCAAATTCTATGGGATCTTCAGAGAGGCGCACTCTCCCAATTTGGAGGGGCTGAGGCAGTGCTAGGAGAAGGATCTGGGAATTCAGATTTCAGAGGATAGTTGGAAGAAGCTGGTTTCATCGTGGTATGTTTGCTCATGTGAATCTCAGCTTATCCAATACAAGTTGCTTCACAGAAAGTACTGGACTCCCAGTAAGCTGGCCAGGTTGAAGCTTGTTGACAATGACACCTGCTGGAAATGTCAGGAGGAAGCCGGGACCCTAGTTCATATGTTGTATGCATGCCGGAAAAATGATTATTTGTGAGACGGGATCATTAACCTTGTGAATGATCTTTTTCATCTTAACCTTTCTAAGTCTCCAGCTTTGTGTGTCCTGGGTCTGTTACCTGACAACAGTATTCTCACTAGAAGACAGAGACTATGGGTGTGTTTGGCTTTCATAACAGGATGCAGGATAATACTGAGGCACTGGAAGTCATCTAGCTCCTGTTGTTTCAGGGAATGGTCTGAACAAATGTCCAAGATGGCATTATATGACCAGGTTACGTACAGAGTTAAGGGGAGAGAAGATATTTTTGATCAGGTCTGGGGTCCCTTTTTGTTGTACATCGACAATGTCTCTTAGATAATGTGATAAGTTGGGTTTTTTTGTTATTTTGTTTTTCATATGTCGTTGTTATTGTTGTTGTTGTCCTTTTTCTTTGACAGCCAGTAGAGGAAAGAAATTGTTTATTGTAACCAGTGGTCAAGGTCGAGTTTAGTTTCTAGGCACCTGGGTGTTCTGCCACTTTTCTTTTTGTTTTTTGCTGGTGTTTCTTATTTTGTTTCTCCTGAGTTTTTTTTTTCTTTTGGTTTTCTTTAGCTACTGTTAGCTCTTATTTGTTTGTTGCTGTTAAGAAACGGACAGAGAACTTCCAATGTTATTACTCCTGTTGTATATGTGTATATGTTTCTGTCCATCCAAAACATGATTTAAAAAAATAAATAAATAAATAATAAGCCAGATGCCTTGTACCGCCAACATGTGGCCTCTGATTCTGACTGGATCATTGGCTGTCTCTCAGTTGAAAGAGTTTGGAAGTCTCTGGCCATCAATGCTCTTTTCACAGCTGAGATAGTCCCATTATACAATCTCAGTGAGCCAGCATGCAAAACACCAAGAGCCTGGAACCTAACTGAAATGCAATCATTTTGAATATTCCACAAGGGCTTTTTTTTAATATTCCACGGCAATGACAAGCCAAAACGTTTGCTGTAAAAACATGACACAGAACTACAACAAGTAGTCCAATTACACCATCTAACATGATTACTCTTGTATGGTTGCCAATTTGGAATAAGCAGAATTTAAAACAAAACTTGCTGCACATCATACCATCACGCCAACTTTTAATAATTGCTCCATGTGGAAAATCACTTACTTACTTCCTTTTGAGCACAAGATGGATTAGAAACCATTAGAGGATCATTAGTTGCTTGGGAACAGGAGAAAAATTGCTGCCTGAGATGACTGCTAAAGAACCCATCTTCATCAATAATATCTGAGCAACCTCAGAGAGAAATGCAGAGAAAGTTGCTCAGTACTGCATGTTTATATGGGTCATAACTGCTAAGGCTGGTCTTTAAAGTAAACATAAGCTTCCTCTTTTTGGCACAATTTGCATGTTCACAGGACAGTGAGGACAAGTATGTGCAGTGCTACATATTCACCGTGTCAACAGTGTCTGTCAAAATAGATATTTACAGACTGCAGATCTTGCTACTGAATTAAGGTCCCTGCGTTTATGTCATCAGAACTAGTTTTCCCCATATCTATGACATCTACCATATCACAATCTCTGCTTTTAAGCTGTCAAATCTACTATTTGAAACCTCTACAGTGTTCAGTACCTTGTAGAGATACTGAGCACTATTCCAAAAGTGTTCAGTATCTCTTGCAAATTACCTAAAAATTGCTACACAAGTAATTCCAATGCTTCTTTTCCTCGGTATGATTTCCATTGTACACATGAAAGAGTGAGTAAAAAATGAGTAATATTACAATAAATTAAAATAATATAATAAATAAATAAATAATGTTGATGTTTATAATGTGACAAAGCATTATGTTAGAGTCACTGCAAATGTTATTGCAACTAAAAGAAATACATTTTAAGAGTTTGAGGATCTGTAGGAACCTTGTTAACATATACATTAATGCCTTATAATTGTTCTGTTTTTTTTTATCACAGGGCAAAGAATAGTTACAGCAAACATTAGAGACTGGGACCATAATGATTTGGGGAATAATAAAGTGGCTGTCATGTCGTTTAGTGTTCAATCAGACTTTATAATCAAGTTATAGTGCCATATCTCACCAGATTAAAGCCTTTATCCCCACAGATACTTGGAATTTCCCCATGTCTTACAGTGAATTATTAAACATGAACTAATATTGATCACTATGGTTGCAAAACATTCAGCTATCATTACTCAAACATCAAATACATCAAATAGATGTTAAAAGATGGTCTTTCTTGGAATTCAACAAAAACAGATTATTGATTCATGAACTTGGGAGCAACTGAACTTCAGTCTGTAAAGAGAGAACAAGCGCACACCTTTGCCATTAGTCACTGGCTAATGACAACAGGTGGTGGATCGATTTACTCCATGAATCTGCTGTAATTCTAGTAATGTCATTAAGAATTACATGTATCAAATCAGAAATTTGTTGATCAGTTCAGGGAACAAGCATTGAGTGTAACTTTTCTGTCTTCGACCTGACAGAGCAAGAGTAATGCACTATTGAAATTACTATATCACACAGATAAAGTGAAATATCACAGTCACTACTAACATACGCCTTACTACTTCTGGCCAGAATCAAGCCTATTATATGGTGATTAGTTGTTACGCACACTGACCTGTGATGTAACCACAGCCCTGTAACTACTGAAAACCACTCTGAAAATACATCACATCTCAAAAGCACTTCCCAATGGCAAATGCTGGTCAGGCTCTATGGTGCTGGGCAGTAAGCACAAGGCTCACTAGAACAAGAACAAGTTGGGCCCTCAGGCCTCCCTCATGAAGTCTGTTTCTGATTGTTTTGTCAGAGACATTTACACCAGTGACCTGCTGGAGGTCATTTTGTAGAGCTCTGGCAGTGCTCATCCTGTTTAAAGGAGCAAATACCAGCCCTGCTGATGGGTTAAAGACCTTCTACAGCCCTGTCAGACTGTATTAGAGTAAATGCCTATCTCCTGGAATTTCCTTCTGGTAATGTCACATATTGATATGCCCTGCTGGAGGATCTGGATTACCCATGCAACATCTGTAGGGTCCAGGTATCTCTTTATGCTACCAGTAGTGACACTGACCTTAGCCGAATGCAAAACTAGTGAAAAAACTGTCAGAAAAGATGAGGAGGAAAAAATGTCACTGGCCTTGACCTGTTAAACCATTTCTGTTTTGGGGGGTTGTCTCATTGTTGCCCCTCTAGTGCACCTGTTGTTGATTTCATTAACACCAATGAAGCCTACATGGATTAAAAAACACCTCTGCTAAACTGACTAAAAAGTGTTTCTTAAATTCTTTTGAGCAGTATATTGGCATGCTGGACTCATTGGAGTCATCTCTTAAAAATAAAGAGAATGCAGAAGTGAATTAGACTATCTGATTCTATACAAGTCTATGGGAAAACAACTTTCTGACTTCACCTCTGTAAACCATTTCCTGATGAGTTTACAGAGTTAGAGTTAGGGATAAAACCGTAGGTCTGTTTTGGAATAGAAGTTCTGTATGTTTCTCTTGGATATAATCTGTTAAAAGGATTGCAAGATCATCTGTGGTAAACTAATGTTTCACACTCAAAATTGCCCCTCCTTGTTACATCTGTTGTTTTTTTTGGAACAAAGCAAGAGGGGAAATATTAATCTCTAGGCCTCAAAACAGGACTTCAGAAACCAGTGGATGATGCCTACATTATCACTGGTTGTAGCTAAATCCATTTTTTAGATTGCTAATGGTTTTCTCCAAAACATCTCATCCTTTCTAGCTCTAGCAGCATCTCCCTCTTTGTAATCTGAGAATCTCTGAGCTAATGTAGTGATATATCATTGAATTGCAAGTAGAAGATGACACAATCATATATTTACATACATATAAGTGACATGCCAAAAGACACCATAGTGTGGCATGTGCCAGCAGTTGAAAGTTCACTTTTAGCGATTGCTGCCATGCACAAGATCAATGATAAACGAGGTATCAATATGCCAGTAGTAGTGCCAGGAGCAGTGTTTCTGGGAGCAACAGATGCAGGAGCTGTTTTTAGAGACAAAAATTCTGGCCCTGAAACTACGGGGTCATTTAGTTGTTAAAAATAGAAACATACTGTCTGTTTCTCACGATTTGGTAAATTACACCTCTGAAATAATGGATATGTTACCTTCTGTCTGACATGTCAACATGAACTGACCCATCAATAAAGGTTTTACCTCACTTTCTCCTACTCATTACACTTTTGTTAATTATTCTTATATAACTATAGTATTTTTTTTTAGATCATATAAAAGTAACTAATCAGTTATGGGGTGAACAAAACCAAAAAATTTATGGAATTTTGCTTGTTTGCAGTGCTCCGCCCTCAGTCTGAAAGCGTAAATAATATGTAACATATTAGCTAACAGGTTAAAAATAGTATCAGAAAATATCTTGATGTGATGAGTTTGTTCTGTTCCTCCATGTGACAAAAGATCTAATAAAGAATTTACAAAAATGCACAATTTATTCAATAATGGAAAATTCATCGATTAACACTAATATTATAACTTGATAAATTTATTCTCTAAGATTAGTTAAAGGATCTAAAAGTAAACAGCTATACCAGTGGACACTCCAGGACGTATTCACAAGTGAAAAATATACTGTTAAGGTGTTTCTTCTTTGAAAGAGCTAAGGAGTGCTCACAAAGTGAACCAGTCACTGCAGTCAGGTTTCCTAGGTAATTTATTAGCTGAGAATATGCATCCATACACTCTAATTCCTCAATGGGATCTGGTGCTCCATGCTCGCTCTGCTAACTGGGTTAGATCAAGTGTGGCAGCCTGCAGATGAATAGTCAGCAGAGGGTGTAAGGTAATGTGTTGACGCAGTGCAGATCCTGGGCATTCATCTTATTCTTCTCTACCTGGGGAGGTCTGCTCCAGATCCTGATATTTTGCTATGTGGCACTTAGCTGCAAATGGGTTGGCCAGGCAGAAACCTCTGCCTGGCGGAAACCCAAATATAAAAAGAACCTCCTTTACCACCTATAAATCCTGGTAAAGGTGGACCACATATACTGGAAAAACAATATTATAACAATAACCATTTTCCATTACAACCATTTTGTGCCTGGCAAAGATTTCCTTGAGTTTGTGCATTATGAACGTAGCTGTATAGTCCAGGTGTAGCAACAGTTTGCCATGGCCATCCATTGTTGATTGTCTTTTTCAATTCCCTATGTTAACTTGGAAGATTCCTTTGAGCTTTAGACCCCAGGAACCTGACCTAATTAATGACTCTAATTTAGTATGCTTCACTGACCCTGGATGGGTTTTCGTCGAAGGTTGGTAAGCTGTAGTGTGAAAGTTTGATTATCTTATTCACATCTTATTGGTCATACACTCAGCCTTCCTGTGCATGATTTTTCAAACATGTTTGTATTGTAGGTGTTATTCCCTTGGGTCAATAAATACATCCTCCCTGTCCACACTGTCGCTGGGTTAACTAAAGCTGGGCATACACTGTGCGATTTTTTTTTTTTTTTTTGTCACGTTATTTAGCTCCTGCTCAAACTGTACAATTGAATCGCAGGGGTTAGAAGTTCGTCGGTCACAATGCATGCTCTGATGCGACCTGAGTGCTCACACTGTGCGTCCATAACATGAAGGTTATAACACAATATCTGTCTCTTGCTCTTCCTCTCTGTCTTTCACTCACACAGACACACACACCACCATCAACTTTGTTAAATTGCTAATGAAAAACATTGACCAGGCAGCTGCAGTTGAGCAGCAACCTCTGTCTCTTTTCATGGTCATGCTACTCCATCTTTTCACTTCCGTTTCTGTGTTTGCGCGTGCGCAGTGTAAGAGTTGGGGTTAATACCCCACGAGGGGTGACAGGATTTCAAACTGGTTTGATTTTCTTGCGACCATATGATTGCTGATTGGGAGCTGGTCGTGAGGTGTTAATCACTTCTCATAACCCCATGTATACTACATGATGCACGACACACGATTAAGGCGAAACTGGGGCCGATCCCCAAAACAGTCGCACGACTGAAAAATCATCTCAAAATGGAAAAAATCGCACAGTGTATGCCCAGCTTAACCAGACTGCTTCCTTTGATTCATGAACTGTCTATATCTTCAGACTATGGCAGCTATTGATTGTTTTGAGCTGTGCTTGTGCTATTTTGTAAGACCTAGCAATATCTATTGCTTTGCCCAGTATTAAATCAGAACTGGCACTTAGCAACTTCTGACAAACACCATACAATCCCTTATCATCTCATTACTGTTAGCATAGTTGCAGTCCTAAGTCTGTCACAAACTGTTCAAAAGGTTTGCTGTCTCCCTGTACCTTTTAAATCTCATTTTATATCATGTAAATATGACATTAGACTTTGTCATTACAAATACATGAGGATTAAATTGTTAAAATTTTCATTTTTTCAAACGTTTTCTAAGTTCTGTTAAAGAGAGCAAGGAATTTCTAATGCAGCTTTTATTAGCTTATATTATTTTACTTTGCACACAGAAACACAAAAACAGCTATGGTTAAACATTAAAAGCTCCCTTTATGTTAACAGTCTATTGTGTATCTTTCTTTTTTAGGGACATTAGGGACAAAGGACCCCCTGGTGATCCTCTAATCACATGAGCACATTGATTAGAGGATCACCAGGGGGTCCTTTGTCCCTCTTTGGGGGGATACTCCCACTGGGTTTAAATCTGGGACTCTCGGCCATTTGACCTTAGAACTGAAGAAGCTTCTCGGATGAGAGGTGAAACGTCTTCAAGCAACTCAAAGAAGTCCAGACGCTTTTCTCTGCAAATTCCTTTGACTACGATGACCTGGATGACTGAGAACCTTCACAGACAATATAGCATGTCCTGACTGCGGGGTTTTGGAAACAAATTCAAACGTACAGCTCTGCTATCACTTCCAACATAAATGAAGACAGAAAACTAAACAGCAGTGACGTTTGTAGGGTTACTGAAGTTTGGCTAGCTGGTATATAATGATGTGCTACGTGACCGCTAGCGACACAGCTATGTTAGCATAATATAAACAAGCTAACTTTTTTTCCACTCGATAAAAGTTAACGTGAGTGTTCTCGGTGGTCAGGAACAAATGTAATCGCATGGCAGGATGCTGTAAAAGGACTAAACTTCAGCCAGGAGAACAAGTGAGATAATCCATCCACAATACGAGGTTAGTCATTCATATACTGCTGCATGGTCTGTGCTGTAGTTACATCGTAAGGTTTTAAAAACTGAGCTTAAATAAATGATTAGCGGTAATAAAAGCCGAGGGAGGTCAACAGTGATCACTGACTGTTTTTAGGAGCTTTTTGAGATTAAATAGAAGAAAATACAAAACATTAAACATGTTAACAACACAAAAGCCATATTAAACGCAGACTGCTTTAGGCCCGGAAGTAGGATTCGTCACGTCATCACTGAACAACCGGATTATTGTAGGGTCTTTATCTCAAAATATATAGTGCCTTGAGGCAACTACTGTTGTGATTTGGAGCTATATAAATAAAACTGAATTGAAATTGATTTGAACTGACGAGAGTCCAAGGCAGAGTGAAGTATCCCCACAGCATAATATTCCCACTACCATGTTTCACTGAACACTATTAGCAACATCTCTATGGCCAAAGAACTCTTTGCATAAAAAGCATAATCTTTCTCCAGGTTGTCCTCAGGATACTTCAGTCAGGCTTGAATGTGTCTTTTCTGCAGAAGTGTTGATTTTCCTTAGTCTACAACCTCACAGTCTATTCCTGTGTAGGCTTCTAGTCATTCTTTTTGGGGATTTTTTTTTTTGTAGAATTCCCAACTTGACTAAGTCATTAACTAGTATCTTGTCAGCTCTGGGGTCTTTCCAGAGTCTTCCTACCTCAGTCAGCTTATCCTGTACTATGCAGCTCTGTTTGCATTTCTTGATACTTCTTCACCAGTTATTAAAACTTGGAAACAATATAATAACTTTTAAAAAGGAATACTTCATTGATTTTATGCCAAATGTAACAGGATGCAAACTTTCCAAAACGGTCAGCTTTTGTCTGGACAGTCCACAAAAAATATTTGGCTCGTTTAGATGCTTTTTAGAGCGGGTTGTTCCAGAGCACTCTGGGCCTCAGACTGGGGCAAAGGTTCATTTTCCAATAACCCTAAGCACACAGCCAAGATTTAAAAAAAGGAGTAGCTTCAGTTCCTGTGAATACCCTGAGTGGCCAGCAGGAGCCCAGACTTGAAGCCAACTGAAAGTCTCTGGAGGGATTTGAAAATGGCTGTGTTCCCCATTCAAACTGATGGAGCCTGAGAGGTTCTGCAAAGCTTGTAGCATCTTACTCAAAACACTTGCGGTATCTTCAAACTATTTAGCAAAAGCTGTGAACACTTAAGAAGAACTTCCCACAACCTTTTTACTTTGTTAGTTAGTTTGTTATGGGGTATTGTGAATGGGATTTTGGAGGTGACAATGATTTTGTATCCATTTTGGAATAAGGCTATAACATGACAAACGCGAAGTGCTTTGAATATTTTGCAGATGCGCAGTACTTTGTGTAAATTAGAAGATAATCCTCAGTTCTGACTTGATTCTACAGGTTCTGAACACTACAAAGTTAAAGCACATCATTGCACAGCAGATGTTTGTGCTGTTGCTGAATAAAAGTCAGTTTTTACAAACTGAAGTTTTTTTTCACTGAAATTGATGTTCTTGAAACTTTTTAATAAAGTTTATAAATCTAATATTAATAAATGTAATAATCTGTTAAATTTTGACAAAAACTTTTTTAAAATTTCTGGAAGTGTCCATGTATAGTATTTTATTCACTGGAACAGGATAACATAATTTTTTTTAAACACACATAAAGGGGTATCCAGGTAAGGGCACAGCATATACCAACCACAACAGTCTAGTAGGAACAGTAACCGTATTATATAAATGAACAATACTGTCAAACAGAGCATCCAATTTTTTATTTTTTTTTAAAAAGATACTGTTAATATTTCACCTACTCCTCTAAAGCACAATATTTCAGTCCAGCTAACAGACCAGATTTTGGGTTAGATCACCAGCTCACTGCCCTCATCATTTCTGCTGATGCTGTGGGAGTCAGCTGGTCCTGGCAGCAAGTCAATAAAATGACGCTGATTTGTGGGTCAACCTAAGTCATTATGGTCTTGTGTGGCAGGCTAAACATTTAGCACATAAAAGGGAAAACAGTACAATATCACTTTCCATTCAAATTTTTGAACGTAAAACCCATCCATCCATCCGCTTCCGCTTATCCTTTTCAGGGTCGCGGGGGGCGCTGGAGCCTATCCCAGCTGTCATAGGGCGAGAGGCGGGGTACACCCTGGACAGGTCGCCAGTCTGTCGCAGGGCTAACACACAGGGACAGACAACCATTCACACTCACATTCACACCTAGTGATAATTTGGATTATCCAATTAACCTATCCCCACAAGCTGCATGTCTTTGGACGGTGGAACGTAAAACATTTTACAAATTACTAAGACACAAAATAAAGGAACACCATCCCATTGTGGCTATACTACTCAAATGAAAAGAAGAAGTGGTGGATATAGTTTTAGAAGGATCTTGGAAAAGTAAGGATAACTTTGCTGCTGCTAATATTCAAATTTTGTTCTATATAAACTTAAGTTGAAGATTTATATCCAATCTGCCCAAGGGCAGCAGATATATTTAAATATTATATATAATTATTATTATTTTTTAATATAATATTTTATGTAAGACCTGCATTACATTTTTGAAGTTCTGAGTGCTTGTTCCTTATTACCAGTGATCTACAGCAGGCGTGACTATAAATCTTCATCTCTAACAGTCAAGGGACGACTCTGGCCAGGGTCATAATAAGCTATCCTTTGATTTACCTTCCTTTCACAGACCTGATTCTGTTTATTCTCTCCATTCAGAGATTGAGCGAATCTATTACCCAGTTCACATAAACGCAAAGGCGCCTGGCTGGCTGACACTTCACCTCTGCAGCGGAAACTTGTCCTAGAGTCAGGCTCTGTGCTATTATAGTTTCTGAGAGGTACAGTGGAGAACCACCTCTAAGTGTAAATCACGTTTTGACATGGTGCTCCATTAAAGCTTTTCTAAAGCTTGAGTCAAAAACAGATATTTTAAAGTGTAAAATAGAATTGTAAAAATACAGTATTGTTCTTTGTGATTATGGCTCTTAAGACATGGGTGAAAATTGTGAGTATTAATAACTTTTACACATCTGCTCATTTTATTCTGTCTTTCTCTTTCTCTCATCAAAATGCTGTTTTTGTTTTAAATCTCATCTTGGTTGTTTTTTAGGTTTATTTTTAACCAAGCATGGCTTGGAATAGCTCTCATCCTGAAATGGAAATTTGGGATCTTTGCTCCATTAGTGTCACCTCCAGAGGGGATAGGTGACTCATGTAACCTCAACAAACCAAAAGAAGAGAGAAAGAAAGGGATTGAGTGAAAGAAGGCACTGGAAACGTGAACCAAACAACATAAATACAAACTTGTGCCAACACTTGTCCATATTCAAACATCAAGCTCTATATGTAAACCTTTGATCCTACTTTTTTCTTTCCTTCTTCATTATGTAATTGTTGTTCCTGGAGTGACGAAAAGCACATGGCCTTTGCTTACATGTTCCTATTATAAAGCAATAACTTCCAAGCTGGGCAAGCTCAATCTAAATCTAGCTGAAGAGCAGGGCCATTAATCAAACTGTTACACCCGAAAGGATCTGCACCCGCTAGAGGGAGGGAGAGATAGAGAGCAAATATATTCTTCTGTAAACACATATGACTGTTTCCAGTGTTTATCCAATCAAGAGTTAGAAAGTAGCATGTCTCCAAACACTGTAGAAACAGATCTGTCGATTTGTAACAGATGATTGCTTGAAATGCCAAAAGCAACCATTTAGTTAGAACCAAAATAAAAACTTGCTACATTTTTAAAACTGCAGTCAATGATTTTTCACCACTAAGGGGCAGTAAAAATAATCTGATAAGTAGAATATGTTGAGTTATCACCTTTTAAATGTCTTAACACTGCCATGTTAACAAAGAGCCAGTTTACATATCCAGCAAACTTGAAACAAGAACAGAAAAATACACATTTTAGGCAAATTCTTAAGCCACAGAAACCGAGACAGAAATTTCTTTGTAGTTTTTCTGAGACTTGGGAGAATGGAAACCACTTACCACATACCAGAACTGTCAAGTTGCTGAATGTAGTTAATGTAAAATTACTAGACTTAACAAACTTATCAGCTTTGTTCTTAAGTGTTTATTGGTGTACATGACAAAGGCTGTTGTCCTGGTCTAAAAGAGGCACAAAAAAATAACATCATGCAGATTTTACTCCGTAAATAAAGATGCTTAACATGCATTGTTTACTGGATGCTTGCAAGATAACCAACTTTCTCTAAATGATAGTCTCTAGCTTTGCTAACTTTGCTACCTTGTAGTTCAGAGCAACAGCAGGCAAGAGCGGAAAGAGCCACAAGATGTTTACAATCCTGTAATGTTGTGCAAACCTGAGAGGAGGCAATTTTACAACAAGATGCGCAACATTTTGGATGGTGTATTAATTCATCTGTTGTAAAATATATATATATATACATATATATATATATATAAATTAATGTTACAAGTGGTTCCGTCTCTCTCATCTTGTGGTTGCGGCATTGTGCATTAGTTAATGAAGCAAATTCAAATGAAGCTCTCAATCTTTTGAACAGCTCAGTTGGATACTAATCATCACTTCAGAAGTTTAAAATGTTTCCACTTTGCCTTGTTTGCCACTATTCATAATATAGCTCCACCATACACAAATCTAAGCTCAGCACTAACCACCCCAATGTTCTACATTTAAACCTCTAAAGAGCATCAAAGACCTCAGCAGATAAGCATTAATGTCTTGTGTAGTAAAACCAAAGCAAAAAGGCCTCTTGAGATATTTTCCCCACTAAGTAGGCCAAATTGCTGAATGAGGAGCAGGAGCAGAGGAGAGAAGACAGAGGCCTTATATAGTCAGAAGAAACTCATACTTGACTTTAAGAACTCAGCACACTTGTGATGTTAACCCCAGTGATAAGTTATTAGAACTAATGAGTTATTTTAGTGGCTAAGAGGGGAAAATGTGGAATAAAATAAGATGTTTGGTGTTTATGTGTGCTAAGTTATATAAGATAGAAAGAATGCGACCTTGAAATGGTGAAAAAGAAACCAAAAGCATAGGGGACAGAGGATGGAGAATACAAAAATAAAACCAACCGGTAAGCCAGTCAAATTCTCCACTTCCCTTCAGATTCTCCATTTCCAATCATAGCAGTCCACTCTTTAAAGAAGGGGAAGGGGGTCAAAGGTGAGGATTTCCTGGCTGTCTTTCAAGCTTGGTCCCCTAGTCCCTGGACTCAGTTCAGATTCATCCCACAAGTCCCACGACCTTGTTGGAAGTGGTGCCGTACGATGCAGGACTGTGGGATTTGCACAGACCTTTTTTTTCAAGGGACAGCATGTGTTTGTTAATGTTAGCTTCTGTGGGCGGCTACGGTAACACATGAAAAATCATCCAAGAGGAGGGGCTGTCAAAGTGTGAGAGCCGACAGACTCAGCCTGGCACTCTACTAAAGCCACACTACTAGAGGATAAACAGTTGGAACAAGAAAGAAAGAAAGAAAGAAAGAAAGAAAGAAAGAAAGAAAGACTTACTGACAGTACTTAAAATTCCCCTTTGCAGCTGTGAGGCAGCAGTTTTGTGTTTTTTAATAAATGCCAAAACCACTTTTCTTTCAGGGTGTTGTAAAAGTGTCTCAGAAAGAGTTACACTCAGATTGTTCCATGATGTAGTCAATTATAGTAACAAGTATGTTCAAATAACTGTCACACACAGCATGACCACTCTGTTTCGCACACAAACTCTTCCCCTTCCTTACAAACCACTCCTTCCTCCATAACTCTCTTTAACACACACACAAAACAGTGAACTCTCCCATGGATCAATGTGGCTGCGGTATGTCTAAAAGGGCAACCCCCATCCTCACTCATGCATTGTACTTACCCCATGGCAGTGGAAAGATGTCTTTGTGGCTCCACTTAGCGACCTCAGTCTCAAAGTCTTATGCACATACACTGATGGAGCCTACCAGGGGGTTTCCTCTGCTGGTTTCTCCCACTGTTTTTGTCTTCACCCTCCTTTCTCTGGCTTCAGCTGTATCCTATTTTAGAATTAGGGAAAAGAGAAAAAAAATTAATAATAAAAGTGTCAGAAAGCAAGTAAGTGAAGTAGAAATAGGATCAAAATATTTTCTCACAGTGTCTCAAGCCAGGGACCTTACTGTGACACCAGTATCCCTTCCAAACATCCTTCTTTTTTCGTCCCTTCTCCTCCTTCTCTCCAGCTTGAACACTGTGCAGGCCCACAAAGAGGCTGCCCTCACTTTTCCAACTTTATCCTGTGACAGGACAGGGATTCTCCAGTGACTTTGGCTCTCACTGTGCTTTTTTTCCAAAACTGCGGCAGCTTCAAAATGCACAAAAGTTTGAGCAATAAAAAAAACAACACATTTCCTTTGTAGCATTCATGGTTTTTCTATAATCCAACTATATCTTACAACTATCTGGCAACCATACTACTTATATTTTATAGTTCATGGGAACTGCTCCTACTCCTCACATACAAAGTCTTAAATAATCAGGCCCCATCTTATCTTAATGACCCTGTAGTACCATATCACCCTATTAGAGCACTTGGCTCTCGCACTGCAGGCTTACTTGTTGTTCCTAGAGCCTTCAGTTTTTAGGCCCCTCTTCTGTGGAATCAGCTTCCAGTTTGGATTCGGGAGACAGACACTATCTCTACTTTTAAGATTAGGCTTCAAACTTTACTTTTTGCTAAAGTATATAGTTAGGGCTGGACCAGGTGACCCTGAATCCTCCCTTAGTTATGCTGCAATAGACGTAGGCTGCCAGCATTGAGTTTTTCCTTTCCAGTCACTTTTCTCATTCACTATGTGTTAATAGACCTCTCTGCATTGAATCATATCTGTTATTAATCTCTGTCTCTCTTCCACAGCATGTCTTTGTCCTGTTTTCCTTCTCTCACCCCAACCGGTCGCAGCAGATGGCCCCCCTCCTGAGCCTGGTTCTGCCGGGCGGTTTCTTCCTGTTAAAAGGGAGTTTTTCCTTCCCACTGTTGCCAAAGTGCTTGCTCATAGGGGGTCATATGATTGTTGGGTTTTTCTCTGTATCTATTATTGTAGGATCTACTGTACAATATAAAGTGCCTTGAGGCGACTGTTGTTGTGATTTGGCGCTATATAAATAAAATTGAATTGAATTGAATTGAATTGAACTGATCAAAAGACTCAGTAACTTTTGAACGCTAAATTATCCCATATTTCCTCTGACGTCATTAGCGAATCTCCTAATTATGCAACTTACAGTGGAATTAACTGGAAAATAAAATTAAATGCTGGTATGAAAATGATGATAATACTCTACTACATCTTTAATTGAACCCTGGTGATCAAGGATTCTTCAATTCTTGTTGATTTGAATAAGTTTCAGTTATTGAGGGCTAAAACCTTCTCAAAACGAAATGACTTGGAAAATAAGGGCTTAGTTATCAGCCCTTCACACTTCCCAGCCAAAATTTTGTGATCTTGGTTCTACTTCCATTAGACCACACCAGATTATCTGCCTCCATCTAAGCCTCCTCTTCTGCCCCACCAAACCTTTACTTTTCCTCCTTCACTACATCCATGACTCTTCATGACTCTTCATGGATATAGTAACAAATCATCTTGATGCATGCTCAATCATTCAGGTAAGTAAATCCCCAAAAGTTCATTCTGTTCATCTGGACGTAGCATTTTCAGTGGGAGAGATGTTTTGTCAGTCATCCAAGTGACTTCTTCGGTCTCAGCTAACTGCAGGTTTCCAGAATCTTATAAACAGTACATTTGCATAATGACTGAAACTAGCACCATTGAAGGAACAGTGGGCTGGGAGCTCAGTTCCTTAAACATTAACATGCAGGTTGCTGTTTATAAGATTGGGGAAAGAAGGGGAAGTCACTTGGATGAGTGACAAAACGTTTCTCCCGCTGAAAACGCTACGTCTAGATGAACAGAATCAACTTTTGGGGGTAGTGACAAATCCTTTGTCCAGTCTACTCAATGTTCCTCCTCTGCACATGTCCAAACCATTTAAGTCTCGCCTCCCTAACTTTATCTTCAAACCGCTCAGCCTGACCTGTCCCTCTGATATAGTAATTTCTAATCCTGTCCCTCCTGTCAATCCCAGTGAAAATCTTCATTTCTGCCACCCCAATCTTCACTTCCTGTCTTTATGTCAGCAGCGCCATGTCCAAACCATACATCATAGTAGGTTTTACGACTCTGTCTTATTCACATACATGTACATGCTTCTATTGACTCATTCATCTTTTCTCAAGAACATGCCTCCACCTCTACAGATTCTCATCTGTCACCACCATACACTCACTGCAGATCATAGTGTTGTCTGTCTGATCATCACCACTGCAAACAAGAAGTGGCTCAGAGGCAGTTTCCCCCCCCATCTTGAATCCATTTTTCACACCTCACCAGACATGTACTTTACCACCATCACATTTTTAAAAATCTTTATTGTTATATCCAATCACCCTTCTTTCCATCATTTTGGTTTGGCTTTTGGAAAGTAATGTGCGTGTACACATAAGTCTACTTGGCTTATCTTCATTCCATCATTTCCCAGGAAATGTTCCACAGGGTTCAAAAAGCAACCAGAGCACTGGGGACAATTGACTGGAGCCAAGAACTCTGCAGCCATAAAGATGCTAAGATTTGTATACTTTACTAATTCCCACCCAGGCAGTTATCTGTAAAGCTTGAACAGTAGACAGATGACAGACACAACTGGCGGGTTTTGATCAAAACGTTTCTATGTAAAACACATTTAAGTCTTATTATGAAGGTGACACAGCCTATTAAGTATTCATTAGCTCGTCAAATTTATAGACTGCTGATAGTGTGGAGAGAGGTTGAACAAGTTTTTCTGGTGAACCTGGTTACGGATTAGGAAAAGTTGGGGTCTGAGGTGGCAAATTCTAATATTCCATCCTCGCTCCTTTGCGATGACCATCTCACACCAGCCCAGAGAGTGGATGTTGCTGCATTGCAACAGGATTTGGCCCTGCCAGTTACACTACTCTCATAGAGCACCGTTCTGAAACCCATCCTGGAGCGATGGTGCATTCACAGCCCTACCTGAACATAAGTGGCTATTAGTTCAGAAAGAATTGGTTGCTATGCTGGAGATGAGGGTGATAGAAGAGTGGCACAGTGCATGGTGTAGCCCATAGTTCTTGTGGTGAAGAAAGATAGGTCAGGACAGTTTTGTGTTGACTACCGCAGGGTGAATGAGGTGTCACATTTTGACGCTTACCACATGCTCTGTACCACATGCCCTGGGTCAATGAGCTCTGCACTGGTTAGGCACGACTCACTTTTTCACTTTTTCACAGTGCTGGTTTTGGCCTAGGGCTACTGGCAGATTCCCTTGCCCCAGAGTCTAGGGAAAAAAATACCCTAGAAAAAAAATACCTGTTCAGCTTGTCCAGAGTCCCAGCCACCTTTCAAGGTAGGGCTCAAGGTAGAGGTAGAGCTCACAGTTAACCCAAAGAGTGTGCTTATGGATGGAGAGGAGCTTGGGAAAAAAAGCATCTTGACTTCTTAAAGTTTCCTTGAAGGAAACTTAAAGAAGTCTGACTACGATGGCCTGGATGTCTGAGAACCTTCACAGACTTATGGACGGAGACAGGTACAGTATCTGGGCTTCGAGGCGAGGAGGTGCCCCCACAGACAGACAAGACAGCAGCCACCACATCCAGCCCACATCACAAGACCAAAACAGAAGTAAGGCGATTTTTGGGACTGGCCAGCTGTTAGTGCCAGTTTATGCCAAACTACGTGGAGCTGACCTTTAACTGACCGCACCCAAAAATGTGCCCAAAATCTGGTCCAGTGACAAGAGCAGTGCCAGGTGGTATTTGCACATGTTGAGAAAGCCCTTTGTGGGGCACACATATTTATCCCAACAGATATGGGGTGGTCAACCGCCTGGTTGTGTACATCAGCGGGAAACTGTCAGACCAGGAAGCCCAGTACAGCACTGTTAAAAGAGAGTTTGGCAAAGAAGTGGATGGTTGACTCTCTTTGCTATTACCCCCTGGGACTCACCCTCTGTTCAGATCAAGTTCAAGGTGATGGTTGCAGGTTTATGGTCTGTGGGCAGCTGCTTGGGAGAGGTGGAGTGGTTGTTTTCAGGGTGCAGTGTCAGAGAGTCTGGCTAACACAGCAGATCATCATCATCTAATCATGCCTCCCCTATCTGACTAGGACACTGAGACCTGGCGGGGGTGAAGTATGAGTAGAGCTGGACAAGCTAGGCAAAGCTGAAATAACAGCAGCTCAGACTCTGTAATAAAAACTCTATAATAAAATAATAAAATAAATATAATAATGTTGTATAATAAACTACGTATCCAGTAACCAATAACCATAATAAGTAATAATGTGTGTTGTGCTGGGTTCACCTGTAGCAGGATTCATGCTACCCAAGCTCCATGTAATTATTCCTTTATTTTATTTTATTTTGAGTGTACACTCCTCTCTGAGTCTGTTTGAACAGCTGTTGTATAGTTATAAGTTATAACTAAGGACAATAAGGTGAATCACACATTTTAGGGTGAAGACTTTGAAGGCTTTGAGGTTAAGGGTTAAGCATGAAGGAAATTAATACAATAAAAATTCATCAGTGTGTGTTAGGATTAGCATTTCGTGTATGATAACTTTCAAATAAATCTTCTTTAGCTTTCAAGTGTCTACTGTTTGTTTCTGTCCAACAGGTTTGTGTGTGTGTGTGTTTGTGTCTGTTTAGCCATTTGCTGTAATGGTTGAGAGCATTCTGTCTTTGTTCTCCGTAGATCAAAGCAGATGCAAAAAAAACCCTCTTTTGCTTTAAAAGGTCAGTGAAGGTTCAGACAGGAAATGGAACCAACAACCACCTCTTTCAGCTTAGCTCCTTTTCGGGGGGACAGAACACAGCTTTAGTTCAGCTAGAATAAAGCATCTGGTCTTTTTGAAACATCCTCTGTAAGAAGATATATCATTTCAGATACTAAACAGATTTTTCTGCTGTTTGATGTTTCCTGATGTTTCTAACCACTGTACCACCGTGGAGACAAAATAATAATTATACTTTTAAAAAAAATAGTATTTAAGCTCTTAAGCTTGTTTTTAAACAAGGTTGATATTGAGTAAATACCATAAAACATTTTATTTAATTATTAAAGAAGTAACACTTGCCAGAACAGAGTCTTTGTTCAATATCAAAATGCAAACTTTACTGACATATGCATGTATAAATGCCTATATAATGTCTGTGCATGTATAAAAGACTATACAATCTTATGCTGTTAATCAAATATACTTGATTAACTGATTATCAGCAAGTGTGACTAAGTTTCTCTATAAAAGCAAAACTGGAAGTTTGCTGGTCTGATGCACTCAATCTTCCCTCATTTGGAAACCATGGCAAATTTGCCCCAAGGTTAGACAGTGTAATTTTTAGAGAAGTTACCAAAAACAGCTCTGAATCTACATGTCTCTGTTGGACACCGTGTTTTTAGGGTTAGAGTAGTCTCAGTGTGAAGGCCTTAATGTAATCGTTCCTTTATTATGATTTTTCAGGCACATGAATTGGCTTTTTGAGGGTATTAATGTGCTCAAAAACTCATGAAATTTTACACATGATCGGTATGGCAAAACTTTATGTATATTAATAGATTCATACATGAGTGTTTCAAAATTGCTCTAGAGCACCACCTGTGCAGGATATTATGCAGTACTAGGGGCATATAGTTTGAGCTACATGTACGAAATTTTGTACCTGTGCACCCATGCATTGATGCTAACCCAACAGGAAGTCTGCCATTTCCAGGTGTTGTAATTTTGCAAATTGTGTTGCTTTTGAGTTTTCGTCAAAGGGTGTGTCCATGGTGCCACGGCAAATTTCGATCATTCTCCATGAAATTTTAATTTGCTCTCAATCTGGACCAAACTTCTCATGTGTGATAAGGCTCTGCCCCTGAACACCTTTCAAGTGCAATTTTTGACAGTGGTCACAGTGTCACCTAGTAGGAACAGGAAATGTCATGCACAAGTATGATGAGAGTCCTGCCCTGAACAGACTGACAATACTCATTGTCACCAATAGTTAAAGCACCATCTAGTGGCAACAGGAAATGCCATGTGTTATTCTTTAATGCACTATTCCTCCCAGGTTGATTGCATCCACTTCAAAAGTGGTGAGAATAAAAATCAGACCTTCATAATGCTTCAGTGTGAAAACTGTGAGGTTTCATTGAACCCTCCTGGTGGCAATGGAAATTGCCATGAAACAGGAAGTTGCTTTCGAGGGGCTTGGAAAGCTTGAAAACTCATGAAACTTGACACATACCTCCAATGTGATTAAGGCTTTCATGTTTTATGGATATTGTGATGGAATAATCCAAAATGGCTTAACAGCATCACCTAAAATAATTCAAAGAAGCATCCCCTGCACTATATTGCGTCTATGAGTTTGAAATGTGGCACCATGATGTAACAAGGCATACAAAAAAAGTCTCTTAGAGCCATAGCCTAAATCTGACGGGAAATCAGCCATTTTGAATTTAAACTTGTAAATTTGGGAACATTTTTTGCCGTTTTCATGCTTTGAACTTTAACGAACTCCTCCTAGGGATTTTATCAGATCAACATGATAATTAAATCTGAAGACCTTGGTGATGTTAAAGCTTTTGGCGTTTCGTGTGGCCATGGCTACACGCCAAGTTTCATTCATTCACCGTAAATCATAAAACTGCTGTAACTCAACGACACATTGTCAAATCTCTTTCAAACTTCAAGTCGAGCCCTGAACAGACTGATATGCCATTTGTCAGCAATAGTTAGAGTGCCGCAGAGTGGGATAAGGAAATGCGCAATAGGTTATAATTACCATTTGATCGAGGTTAAATTTTAACTGGTGGTTCCACACAATTTAACAACAGCTGTGAAATGGAATAGTCTAAATCACCAAAGTAAACTGGACCTGGGCTTGTTGCAGCGATCTGAAGTTACTAAACATTTTGTGAGTGTATGCACTCACACTTAGGACCATATAATAATAAATATGTGCGTGATGAAAGTTGGGCAGCACGCTAACGTCCTTACTCCACTCTGTATGCTCGTATGGGTCCGGGTACTTTTTTTTTTTTGCCTTTTCGTCAAGTCTGTCTTTGTACGGACCTGCCGTGTTCACCGTCATTTTGTACACCGTCTGTTTTTGGGGCAAATAAAATGCAAGTAGGGATTAAAACCAAAATTAATGATTACCGGTGCTGGAAATGCTAGCGCTTGATGCAGTGTTTTGATTTTGTTGCCACTCCTACCCACAATGCAATGCACAAAAGTCACGTGGTCTGTCAATCTCTATATGCATCAGTGTGACATTTGGTCAAATGGTATTCTCTGTTGCCACCTAGTGGGGATAGGAGATGTTTACCGTGCCAAAGCTTTAATTGTATTTGATCTGCTCACTTTCTTCAGGGGTGCCCCTAGGTGGATCCTGGATTTCCACTTCTCAGCACTGTGTGTTACTTTGTGTGATAACTTTCTCCTGTACTTACCTCTCTAGCTCTCTCGCTACCACCCCACAGACCATATGCCTGTGCAATAGTTCTCCTCCATCATCCCCACTACCTACCAGTCACCTGTATAATCTGTCCTGGCCTGAACAAGGGGTCATGGAGAAGAATATTTAGGAATCTCTTGCAGCAGGAATTATCCGCCCGTCTTCTTTTCCGGTAGGGGCCAGTTTCTTTTTTGTTGGGAAGAAGGATGGAACTCTCCAGCTGTGCATAGATCATCATGGGTTAAATGACGTCACAGTTAAAAACAAGTATCCTTTTACCTTAATAAACTCAGCCTTTGAACCACTTCATCATCACATCTACTACTTGGTAATGCCGTTTGGTCTAACTAATGCCGCGGACGTTTTCCAAGCACTGGAAAATGGCATACTGAGAAATTTCTTGAAGGTTTTGCCGTTATGTATTTGGATGACATACTAATCTTTTCCAAATCCCTTGAGGAGCACCAGGTCCGTGTTTGTTCTGTCCTCCAGCACTTCCTGGAAAATAAGTTGTTAAGGTGCTGAGCTGAACAGGGCTTGACTAACCCCAGGGGAACAGTAGAGATGAACTGAGGTTAAGTGTTACAGGGTAGAAGTAGTTTTAATGTTTTATTCTGTCTTTTATTGCCATTAGCCTTTCCGAGGCCCATTTGACCTCCACAATCTTGTTGCGGAAGAGTTGGCTTACGATGATTGCAACTCCATTTTGGACTGTGCTCGTGCCATATTAGACAATTTACCTTCGTCTTCAAAGTAACCTTCGCCAATATCTCTTGATTTAGATCCTTTCCATTTGGTCTCCTGGACACACGCTATGTCCACTCTCCGGTTCTTAAGTAATTCAGCCAGTTCAAGATGTTGACCCATGAGTGTGCCGGTGTTAATAGTGGTGAAACATAGACTGACTATCTTCTTTAATATTTGTCTATCTTGATGACATTCTCATCTTCTCTAAGACCGTTTCAGAATATGTGAAACAAGTACAGCTTGTACTCCAACGGTTGCTGGAGAGCAATATGTTAAGGCAGAGAAGTGCAAGTTCCACGTCTACAGAGCGGCATTCCTAGGGTTCATTGTAAAATGGCCTGGTAAATGGCCTGTATTTATATAGCGCTTTCTAGTCCCTAAGGACCCCAAAGCGCTTTACATATCCAGTCATTCACCCATTCACACACTGGTGATGGCAAGCTACGTTGTAGCCACAGCCACCCTGGGGCGCACTGACAGAGGCGAGGCTGCCGGACACTGGCGCCACCGGGCCCTCTGACCACCACCAGTTGGCAACGGGTGAAGTGTCTTGCCCAAGGACACAACGACCGAGACTGTCCGAGCCGGGGCTCGAACCGGTAACCTTCCGATTACAAGACGAACTCCCAACTCTTGAGCCACGATCGCCACAAGGACAGCTGCAGGCCGACCCTGCCAAAATCAGGGTGGAGTGGCCCGAACCCAAGTCTAGGAAGGAACTCCAGAGGTTCCTCGGCTTCGCAAATTTCTACTGTCGGCTCTTTGGGGAGTGTTACGGGTCCGAAATTGAGGACGAGAGTAAAACAATGATAGTCCAGAAAAGGCCGTTCAAACAATTGATTTTAATGAATGCACGCAGCGTGGAGAGGTGCAAACTGCAAAGCAGTTGTACATCTCTACCCAAAATACACTCTAGATTGTTTTTATAACATCAGGGTATTGTAACGCCCCTTCTTGCGTTTACAAGCACATAATTTGCATGTACAGAACATTCATGTATTTTAAGAATTAACTGCAACATAGAGGTTCCTCCTTGTGGCATACTCTTCCGAATATAGTGATGACCTAAGGCCTTTGAGGTCACCATGGACTGGACATCCTTCCGTCACCTGTAACTAAGCAAACTCAAATACCACAAGAAGCTGAATACATTCAGGCCTTTGCTCAGCTACTATTTTACTGTAACAATATACTCAGCATATGAGTTATGATATATATATATTTAACTCAATCATTTTAAAGTAGTTATACTGCACCTGTAATAAACATGTTAATATTTGATTATGATAACCCCTATAATATAAATTATAACATAATGCCAGCAGCTTCAATAAATGCTTGGATGAAATGATAATTAATGCAATGACAAGATGATGGTTATGTAAAATAGTCCCTATAATTCTACAATTCCCCTTTTGACGTCTTCCAAAGGCGTCACTACACTATTCCCAGGTCCACTACCTTCGCTCTGACCCTCTCTCTGCTACACCTTACTAACCTACTGTGTTCATCTCAGGTTCCTGTCATTATTCAAAGTTGGTTCCCAATATCATATCAGGCAAAATCACAAACCCTACTGCCACGTCTGCTTTGTTAAGCTCTTCAGTTAGACTCTGTACCAGTTTGCCAATCTGTGTGTACATGTCTCTACACTTTTAATGTCTAAATGCACATCTGGATGTATGTGCACTTGTATGTCTATCTGCATCTATGAGTCAGTGGTTTTCATAAAAACGCGTTAAAGTGAAGAATGTTTCCTGACTATTAACTCCTGATACTGGAGGGACTTTCCGGGTTGCCCAACCTCTTAGGTTTGGCCTTTTACACTTTACTAAAGAAATTTTAACAGAGCCCAAAGAGATTTTTATTTTGCTCCTGTGCTTGACAGGTTAAGCGAAGTTGTTTTTGTTTTGTTTTGAAATTTTTCCCTTCTGTGTGTGTGTGTGTACATAAGTAAGAATATGATAATCAACATAAGATCCCTGGTTTGCAAATGATTTTCTGCCCCGCTGCAGGGCAACATCATGTGGTGGTGAGTCTATGTTGGCTAGTTTAATACAGATATGTAACAGTTGCTTGATTGCATGGCCCACTCAGAGTTGCACAGTTTTAATGTATGTGGAGAGTGTTTTCACAGTTTAAACATAGGTTACTCACATTTCTAGCCTGATTGTTTCCCAATAAAAGTGAAATCAAACATTACATTTGATTTTACTTATGTATTTTCCTGTTCTGGGCTCTATCCATTATATTAACTTTATTTAATCTCAATACTCTTTATGTGTGTGAGCAACGCTTTTAGTTTTTTTTTTTTTTTTTTTATTAAACACACCCCGGGTAAAATATACACCATCCCCTGTCAGCCTAAATCTCCGCTAAAAAAGCACACTTCAAAGTTTTCTATCTGGATTTATGCCTCCTTTGGCTTCAAGCATATACATAACATGCAAAGGTTACTGTTAATGCCCGTTAGACAAGTTTCCATCATCTACAACATTTTGTTTCACCCGGCTCACCCTCACACATTTCTTGTTCACTTATTGCATATTTATCTTTAACACCATTTACCTCAGTAGTTGCTAAGCAGAAACAAAGCAACCTGTGGTCCACCTTTACCCTGTAAAATAAACCCCTGTCATGTTTGTGTCTGTAAGCATGTTTTGCATTCATTCATTACACTCCCGCCATTCCTGCAAGTTAGGAGCTGTAAAGTTGAAAGCTGCATCAAGTCCAGGCCTTTGGCCTGGCCTATATTAAATCATGTGTGTTTGTAAGCGTGCATGCAATTCACCTGCTATGTTCTCATCTTCCCTCAACATGTATCACCTGGACACTCTCACCAGTGAAGCTTAAAACCCTCTTGGATAGAACATCAACTCTAAACAAGCACAGATATGCAATGTGTATAAAATGAACTAAACCTGTGAATAGAATGAATGTGATGACAAACCTATTCAATGCAATATGAACCCTGTAAACAATATTACTGATAAACAATGTTTCCTTATTATTTTGTCATAAAATAAATCAAACAAATAACTTAAGCTGTGTGACGGCACCTTGCGTTTACGCCAGGCTGTGAACTGCCCTAAATCTACTTGCTACACCCCCTTTTCACCTAGTTTAATTTTTTCAATCCTAATTTAAACTATTCCTGACTTCCCTCAATGCACACTGTAAAGTGTAAAAGATACAGTTAGCTTTCTCCTGGTAAAAGGTCCTACATTATTTTCTCTACCTTTGGAAACATCCTCTATCGAGTTAACCCATTTCATTTTTCAAACTTAGGCCTGATTTCTTCGCCCCCTTTAACGGGTAGCGCATATCCGGTCTGAACACTGTGTTTGGGCAATTTACAATTGTTGCAGGATTTCTATGTTATGTAAAGTTCCTCTCATCCCTTTTATGCTTCCATTATAACCTGTGTCTAACAAGCTTTTGATCTTCTTTGTAATATAAACAACTCGGTGTATTTGTGCTCTGTTCTTCTCCTTTCTCTCATCTGATCATCTCAAGCACGTCCTGTACCAAATTTGCTTCCTCTTTTCAAGCCCACATTTAATTACAAGCTCTAACACATTTGCCCTATACGGCGGTCTCGACGTGTTTCCTGTCTACTTATAAAAATACCAGAGTTATTCTCAGAACTCAGAGCTGAAGTTCCCTTTTCTAAGTCTGTAGGTTCAAGAAGAGAGCAAGCTGCTAGTCGGTAAACAACTTTATCATCACATAAGTTATTAGGTAAACGTCACGTAGACACATTTCATGTAGCTGATAACATATATACAATTTTCCTTTGACATATCTGTATGTGCACGCCTAAATTATAACCTCTTATTCTAGAAATCAAAAATAACCTGAAAATAACACTTTCTGCCTCAGTTTTACCATACCTAAATTATCAAAAACCTAAACATCATCAAGTAATCCTAAAACCCTTTCAAATTAAACCTTAAATCCTGTAACTCCCCTTTTTGTGACACATCTCATGTGTTACAAACTCAAAATCCTTCACTCAGGTTAGGGGCATTAAAAAGGTTAGTCATATCATATTAAGTCTACATGCTCGGACCTTCAAACCTGTGTTTAAGGAATGAAATCAAATTAATCATCATGTCAAATCCTTTCTTGGCTCCATCCACAGCCTGCATCCTTGAAACGTCCTATAAACAAAAGCCTGTGTGTTAACCAGAACATCACCTTTTATACTCACTTTCTCCACTGATGATCCAACCTGTGTTATAACCCAAAATAAACTTACACAGAACAGTTATTAATCATGTGTCCCCTCCGTTCATGGTAACTTAAGTTACATCAATGTTTCCCTTTTAGCATTTAGCATCCTATAATGTAATAACATAATCCAACCCCAATAAATAATTTTCTCAACGCACACATCAATATCCCAAAATCAGCATCCCCAGATTTAAGTCTCCCACTTGTCCTGTTTGTCAACCTTTTATTTATTTCCCTCTTGGTCCCATCACTCACATTCACTCCCATGCATTCACACATGATATTTTTGCTGATCTGCAGCCTTCTGCGCACGTGATCAGATGCTCCACATCAGCAAAATGAGCTCAATCATTTGTTTTATTTCGTTTTTCCTTTTTAGGAAAATAGTTCTCTATACTTTTGACTGGATTGACTCGCTGCAATCCTTACTTGGTAATTTGTCCGCGCCGTCAGTTCACTCTCTTCCAGGCCTGCTTAGAGCAAAATGAGAAAAAGAGAGCTGATTGTTAGCTCATCAAAGTACAAAACAAAATCACCTGACAGGTTTTTTCTAAGTGCACTGTTATAAAAACTATGGGCCCTTTTAGACATGTCCATGTTTATCAAAACTCCTCTATTAAAATGAAAACAACAGCCCCACAAAATTTCAAACAATCTTAAATTTCACCCTTTCAACCCACTGAAAACCTTGTCCAAACTGCACCGTTTTACACACAACAATGGTCCCCTTTACAACAATGTATCTTCACCATACTTAGATTCAGCCTAAAATATAAACACGTTATAACAATGTGTCAACACTAAATTATAAATTTCCTGTCCAAATCTGCACCTCTGAACAGTCTACTTTGCTTCCTTTCCTCAAGGCCTCAATCACACACACACAGCAAGCTCCTCTGTCGTCACTCACTCGAGCTAATTTGCATAGTGACTCACAGCTCAACAGCCAACTTGACAAGAGAAATACATGTTTAAACTTATCATATTATTCAATTATTTTCATTTTCTTTCTATACTAATCACTTGTTTTGATCAATCAGTGCAAGAGCACTCCTAAGTCACCCTTTTAAAAACTGCTTTAATAGTTTTCTTGTGTTTTTCCATCTATTTTAAATCTTTCCATCAATTTTATTAACCATTCACACCATTCTCTCACTCATACAAGCAGCAAGCAGATCTTCATTGCATATGCTTATGTTCTTAGCCAGGTTTTAAATCAATATCTCTATGCATTAAGCTTTGATTAGACAAGCTTCATGAGCTTGTCTTTGTACGGTTAATACATTTTCTGTTTGTGTGTGGTATTTTGCATCCATGGCTTCGCAGTCTGTCAGACACCTTTCCAATTCTCCAGTTAAGCAGTCAGTTTTCTTTTTCCCCGAATTACTAACCCTCTGTTTTGATTTCCCACCTTAAATAAAGCACTCCTAGTCTTCAGCCAGGAGCTAGGGCTTGCTTTTCAGGTTCCTGGACACATCATGCTGTGAACAATTCAACCAGAAACTTGCCTTAAGTTATCCATAGATGTTAACCTCTAACTTTCTTCCGACTGCTGCTGTGGAGAGCCGGTCCAAGTCTGCTTTACTCCTGAAAATAACAAAACTAAGACATTTTCATTATTATCACCAGTGGTTAAATAACCCATTTCTCTGTCTCTGGTCAGAAACACCAATTATGCCATGCATGTAAGCGTGTTCTTCCCTGCATTTTATGTTAATTGGGTGTAAACTACTTCTTCATTAAATTAATTCATTGAGTTCTTCGTTGCCTTGCGATGTATTCATGTTAATGTACACTACGTGTAAGCTGTTTCTTCATTGCATCCTATATATTCATATTTAATTTATGCATTTCACCACTGAGCTTTAGATTCAAACTATCTCACTTCTGATTCATTTCTCACATGTAACAATTTGTATGTGTGTTTTCTATTCATTAAGGTAATGACAATTATTTCTTTCATTATTCTTACCTTTTCTAATGTTTACCTCTTTGTTATGCTGTAGTGGACATCCCTAAACAATTCATGAGTTCAGGCTTCAATTTTCAATCCAATTATATCCTATATTCTCGCAGTCAAACTCGTCCAGCTTCATCTCTCACTGGTCCTCTCTGCACAATGTCCTGTTCGGGCTTCAAAGCTCCAGCAAACACAGTCTCAACTCAGCTGCTGTCTTCTTCTCTGTTTCTTTACAGTCTTTTCTTTCAGATTAAGTCCCAGCATGGCAAAATATCACTCAATGTCCAGTGCTCTTCCACAATTCTTTATCCCACTGTTCAACTGCCCAGCCTGTATTTTCACAGTACATGTTGCATTAGTCTTACATGCTGCTGCTGGTCGTCAGTCGTCATCAGTGTTAATGGATCAGTGGCCCTGTCGTTTGCCTGCTGTATTCAAGCCCACGATGTTCTATCTGTCTTCATCAGGTGATTAACTGTCTTTTGCGTGTCTTCTCGGGGTGAAGGACAAAGTAAGAGCTCAAGCTGCACAATTTCGAGCCAAAGACTGGCTTATTTTCTCCCAATTCTTTTAATCTACTTTTCTGCTGCTGAACTCAAGGTTGCAAAGTTGAAAGACGCCCACCTGTATTGACACACTAAACCATATAATTAGTAATATATACATTTTTCTTAAAGGCTTCATTTGCTTCATGTGCCTAGAGTTAAATCTCTCTCTCTGTGTTCTTTCTGTACACACTCAGTTCCCATATATGGGCATGCACAGTTCCTGTTCACTATTTCCTGTCGCTGCAGCCCCGGTAGACAGAGCAATATTTCCTGTTCCTCAAACTAATCTAACTCCTTTGTTTTTGTTTTCTTGAATTAAAACACTTTCAAACTTTAGCACATCCTACTTTTCATCACACAAGAAATATATTTCACACTCCTTTATTCCATACACACCTTTTAAATGCTCTAACCTCTTTCAGACGCCATAAATCGTCTCACACGCACTGCCTTTCTCTCTCTCAGACTTCCCCTTTTCACTTAGACAAATCACACAGTCACTCAAATCAAATACTGACAGCATTCACACAGTTAAAATCACACAAAATACGCTTTCATACGAGTATTTTGGACATGCCTTCCATGATCAGAAAGAGCAAGTCAAAAGAAAAAGAAAAAAAAACTGAAACCTCTCATAACATCACTGAAGGTCAAATATCTTCATAGACCCAAAAGTAAGCATATTATTTCCCTAGTCAAAAGTCAAACCGTTACTCACAGTAATTTTTTTAATCTCACAGCCTTTGTGTTTTGAAACTAAAAAAGAGGAAGGAACAGCGCCCAATTTAAACTGCGCATGTTGTCACTCAACAACACACACACAGAAAATGTAACTGTATATATATTATCTCAAACTGAAACAAAACCCATCTAAAAATCCTAAAACATCTTACTTGACACCCCAAAACACACATGGCTTGCAGACATATTTATTAATTAAATTATCTCAAATTCAATTTCAGTTCTCAGAACCCAGGTAACGGTCTTAAGTATCAACAGTTTATGTATCCTATCTCAAAACCCCGCAAAAGTCATACAGTCATGGCAAGAAATAAAACTTTACTTACAATATTGTAATAAACAACTCCAGCGTCTTAAATACAGGCATCAGCCATGTGTAGCAGTCCCTATAAACTTCCTATCAGTTTTGCACAGTTTTACCTAGTACAGACACGTGTCAAGCAAACCCCATACTCATATTCTACAGTTATCATGAAATACTTATCATAATCAACAACAGTCACACAAATATAATAAACATAAACTGCATTTCTTCCCTTAAAACACAGATTGAAGTCGTCCTTAACCCTGGCTCTGCAGTCAGTCATTAGCCACTCATTAGTAAACAGGAAATGTCACTCTAAATAAGTCACAGGCATCTCATTTACATAAACACAGACACACTCTCAAAATAAACAGCCTGCTGCAGTGCCCGTGGCAGACAGAGCCTATATACAAACATAGAAATTATAACACAGAGACGTCTGATAAATTAAATAATATTTACAAGGCCTTAAATTGCACAACCTACATAATTTAGACAAAATTTGAATTAACCCTCAAGGGACAAACTCCAAGTTTTTGATAATCAATGACCCAGTATCAGGTCCAACCTGTGTCTGGTCTAATTGCTAAAGTTCCTAAGTCAATTTAAAAGCGTCCAACGCCCAAGGTCCAACCTTTACTACCCAAAAAGTGCATAAACCGTTCCCAAACGGCAAAGTGGTCCAACCACTAGTTATTCTGGAGTGCCCCAAGCTCCACAGTGACCAACTGACTATCCCTCAACTGAGGACGGAGTCTAAGCGTCCCTGACTCCGGCAAGCGTTACCTCTGAGCGATGCACTTCCTAGAACTTTCCACAGTTCCGTTCTACATGAATTTAATTACGTTTTAAAGACATCCTATGAAACCACCAACCCACTTTATTGATGCCCAAGCCCAGCTTTGTATTCAATTTTAACTGTATGACCATATACAGATTTCAAATGACCTATTTCCTAAATTCAGTAGTCCAACTACTTTAAATTCTCTTTCCTTAGCAGTCCAACTGCATTTAAATCCTCGTAGCAGTCCAACTGCTTTTAATACACTTATTCTCTTTACTCTTTACTTATTTTCTCTTATTCTCTTTACTTATTTTCAACGTTTCATTATCATTACTTCAACTTCAATTCTCATGAGATTTTTCACCAAAATCAAAAGAGACATTTACCAGTAATTTCAGTAAGTAGACTTTAATTTCTCATGTCCAATCTGGCACATTTTGGAAATAATTCAACAGGTAGTGCCTTACCTTTGAATAAGCCGGCTTATGTCCACTCACTTCGACCACTGACTCGTGTCTGCTTGTTCGAGCGCCTCGGACCCTCTCAGTCTCAACCTCCAACTTTTCTCCCTCAACCTCGGCCAAATGCACCAAATGTTACGGGTCCGAAATTGAGGACGAGAGTAAAACAATGATAGTCCAGAAAAGGCCGTTCAAACAATTGATTTTAATGAATGCACGCAGCGTGGAGAGGTGCAAACTGCAAAGCAGTTGTACATCTCTACCCAAAATACACTCTAGATTGTTTTTATAACATCAGGGTATTGTAACGCCCCTTCTTGCGTTTACAAGCACATAATTTGCATGTACAGAACATTCATGTATTTTAAGAATTAACTGCAACATAGAGGTTCCTCCTTGTGGCATACTCTTCCGAATATAGTGATGACCTAAGGCCTTTGAGGTCACCATGGACTGGACATCCTTCCGTCACCTGTAACTAAGCAAACTCAAATACCACAAGAAGCTGAATACATTCAGGCCTTTGCTCAGCTACTATTTTACTGTAACAATATACTCAGCATATGAGTTATGATATATATATATTTAACTCAATCATTTTAAAGTAGTTATACTGCACCTGTAATAAACATGTTAATATTTGATTATGATAACCCCTATAATATAAATTATAACATAATGCCAGCAGCTTCAATAAATGCTTGGATGAAATGATAATTAATGCAATGACAAGATGATGGTTATGTAAAATAGTCCCTATAATTCTACAGGAGCAATCCCTCTCACCCTCTCGCAACTTACTTCACCTAAAGCGCCATTCTTGTGGTCACCTTCTGCTCAACTAGCTTTCAACCATCTCAAACGGATGTTTTCATCAGCATTTTTCTTGGTCCAGGCCGACCTGAGCCGACCTCTCCCAGCAATTACAAGGTAATCTCCACCCATGTGCTTTTTTCTCCCAGTGTCTCTTACAGGCTGAGTGGAACTACGATGTGTGAGATCATGAGCTCTTGGCGATTAAGCTGGCCCTGGAAGAGTGAAGGGGAGTGAGCACCCTGTACTAGTCTGGACTGACAACAAAAACCGTACCTGCAGGCCATCAAATGACTAAACTCCTGTCAAGCCAGGTTGGCTCTATTCTTTACGCGTTTTAACCTCACCATCACATACTGGCCCGAATTTTGAAACAAAAGCCAAACGCCTTGTCTCACCAGGTTGTTCCAGCTAAGGAACCCGAAGAAAAGTAGAGAACTGTTCTGCCGCCCACGTGTGTTGTGGGGGCACTCACTTGGGAAGTGGAGAAGTTAATCCAGGAAGCTCAGCAGCAGGAACCTGACCCAGGGACGGGGCCCTCTGGTCAATTATATGTTCCCACAACGGTCCACGGGAAGGTCCTCCACTGGGCCCGCATGGCCAGGTGTTCATGCAATCTGGGTTAGAATCGAACAGTGCAATTCTTACATCTGTCCTGGTAGCCTTCTCTCAGCAAAGACACCCAGGAGTGCGTGGGGCCCTGCCCAGTGTGTGCCCTGAAGAAGGTCGCAAACATTTCTCCTGTGGGCCTGCTCCGACCCCTACCCGTCCCCAGGCAGCCATGGTCGCACAATCCTTGGACTTTGAGATGGGCCTTCTGCCATCGGTGGGTAACACCACAATTCTCACCATAATAGACCAGTTTTCCAAGGCAGCCCACTTTGTGGCATTACCCAACCTGCCCACTGCCTTGGAGACTGCGAAACTACTAACCCAACATGTGTCAGGACATCATCTCCGATCACATGCCCCAGTTCACGTCTCAGGTTTAGAAGGAGTTCTGCTCCAGCTGGGGGCGCAACTGAGTCTGTCTTCAGGGTTTCACCCTCAAACGAATCTCCAAGCTGAGAGAGCCAACTAAGAACTGGAAGCCGTTCTTCGCTGTATCGCCTCTTCCAATCAAACCACATTGGGGTGACCAGGTAGCATGTGTGGACTACCCACCTAACTCCAGTAGGTCAACGGCCACCGGAGTCTCACCATTAAGGGCATACCTGGGGTACCAAAGTCCTCTTCTCTTCAACAGTGAAGGTGAGCTGGTAGTCCCATCTGTTCAACATCAATGCAGTGTTTGGGTCCGCTTTCTACCCCACTGCCTTGACAACTGTTTCATATTTTGTGGCTAATGTGAATAATTTTATACATTGTTGCACTTGTTTCTCATCTTGGCCAGGACATCATTGTAAAAGAGATTTTCTAATCTCAAAGATTTTTTTCCCTGGTTAAATAAAGATTTTAAAAAAGAAGATTGAAGGTGGACATGGCAGGGGACTTGTATGCAGTAAGGCCTTTCTCAGCGAGACACAACCAGTGAAAAAGAAGGATTTCTGTGATGGTTGGTGCTGGAAAATCATATATGTGTCAGACTTTTAGCTTGGTTTTATTGTTTAGTATTTTAAATGCCCTGGGCTTGTTTTTTTTATAAATAAATATTATCTGCTACTGTTCAGTTTTGTAATCCTAGGCTTCCATGACCCCTGTTTATTTATTTATGTATTTTTTAAGGGGGGTCTCCACCCGATGGAAATGGACCTCCCTGTTCTTTCTACTTTTTGCTGGAGATTTAATTGCCACATTAGTGCGTGGCGTGCGTGGAGTGTCACATTATTCTCTAACTCATTATTCTCTAACTGGAGTCCCCATTGTCTCGATTGTTGTCACATTTAATATTCTTTATTTTCACTGCTCCCTATATGCCTGTAATTCTAGTATTTCTATGGCTTTAGACACAAATTCTATATTATTTTAAGGTCTTTACCTTACAAGATAAAGCACCTGTTGTTTTGATTTGCTGCTATATAAATAAAACTAAATTGAACTGAACATAATCTACACATTAACTGGTCAGACAAAACATTGAGGGATGGAGTTTATTTTGTATGTCAAAATATTTATAGTCAGCTGTCCCACAGGCAAAGAAACAAAGAACACTCCACCTTACACTCACTTGACCTTTCCTCTGTTACCACTGAGAATCATGACCTTCAGCAAATATTCAATAAAGACAAAGCTCACTCTCTCCCCCCAACATTGCCCCTATGTTGGGGGCCATAGATCTTCTCCCAGGAGCCACCAGCCAGTTGTACAACATCTCCCATCCAGAATCGAGAAATGATGGAGACATACATCTGGGAGTTCCTGGCAGCCTGAATCAGTCATCCCTTTTCTGCCCCAGTGGGTCCATATCTCCAGCAGTGTTTCCAGCCCTTGTGAAGGATGTGCTCAGAGATTTCCCAAATTTGTTTGTTTGTCTACCTTGATGCCATTGTGATTTTTTTCTAAGAACCCAAAGGACCATTGCTGTCATGTCTGCTAGAGCCTTCAAAGACTCCTTGAGAACGAGTTATATGTCAAGATTGAAAAATGTACATTTCATAGACCTTTCATCCAGTCTGAACCCAAACTACAGTTCATTGATCTTCATATTTCAGACTCTGGTGTAGGTGCAGTCCTGTCTCATTACTCTCAGATTATTTCCATATTGATCAATACTGTTTCCACTGTATTGTAGCCTCTAACTCTAACTTTGATAGTAGCTGTCTCCTCTTGATGTTATTGTATTGAGCTCCTAGCTGCTTCTTGGTCGGTATGGACGTTGGGTTTCTCCTCATCCATAGTTGCCAGTTGCATTGGTTATGACCCCACTGGGTTGGCTTCTATTTAATTGTCCTTGAGATCAGCAACTCAGAGCTTTGTCTTCCAGGACAGCTAATTAAAGTAAGTTTAATCAGCTAAGTATGATATTAAAACAGAAGGGACTAAAAGAGTAATTGTAATCATTATACTAAAATATATCATTTTAGTATAATGTTGATGACACTTGTGCCTCGTGCCAGAGGACTATCGTTGGCATTTTCTGCAGTGATAGATGGGGCTGGAAAACCAGCCTTTCGCCTATGCCAGGTTGCTCTTTGATGCAGCCATGTAGACCCAAATCCACACAAGAGAGGAAGTTCACATCATTGACCTAGCTCACCGCAGAAACCACTGCCAGCAGCTCATCAGCTTGGCCACGACCTTGGTCAAGGACTACCTGTCAGAGCAGCCAAGGGAGGTAGCAGGCAGCCGCAACTGCCAGCTGGGAGCTGGCCTATTCCAGCTTTGTGGAGGAGGCTCTGTGGACAGATTCACAACCGATAATAGCATGTAGTGTCTGTGATGCATACAGCAGTGAGGCTAGGTCATCTGATGTTGACTCTGAGGAGGAGGCGATGGCAGGACCTTCCCGTGAGAGCCTGTCACTTGAGCACTCTATACTCAACCTATGATCAAGTGATAAAAACTGATGGTCACAGATGTGCCCTGACACAACACTGATCTGCATTTTGTATTGATTAGCAATGGACAGTATCAATTTGGAAAACACCCAGTTGTTGGTGGCTTATTACAACCCGATGACTGGTTATATGGGGTATAGTGAAACTCTGGAGTGAATAATGGCCCAACTTTATTGACTGGGCATCCATGTGGATGTGCAGTGTTGGTCCTGCCCGAGCTGTCAGCTAGTTAACTGGTGGGCCATTCCAAAAGCACCTTTGAGCTCACTACCAATAATGTAGGTTCCATTTGAGCACACTCATTGGGCCATTTCAACAGAATACACTGGGATATTTTTGTATTGGTTGGATTGGTGGATTATGCAATGCAAAATCCTGAAGCTGTGCCACTGTGCACCATTTCTGCAAAGACTGTGGCGCAGGCACTCTTTCTGAAATCGTCATCCATAAAGAGATACTGATTGACCAGGGCCGTCCATTCATGTCTCATACATTATAAGAACTATATGAATTACTGGGCATTAAATGTGTTCAAATAGCGTCTACCACTGTCAGACTGACGGGTTGGTGGAGCAGCTGAATAAGACTTTAAATTCAATGATCCATAAGGATGGATGCAATTGGGATTGCTGGTTAGACCCTCAAGCTGTTCGTAGTGTGGGAGGTGCCTTAGGCCTCCACAGGATTTTCTCCGTTTGAGTTACTGTTCAGCAGAAAGCCTTGGGTGTGTACATGATTAAAGAAAACTGGGAGGAAGGTCCAAGCCCAGTTAAAAATGAAATTCAATAAGTTCAGAACATGAGAGCAGCTAGACACATTGGGGAGGTTATCATGAGAGAATTAGTTCCAGGCCCAGGAACGTCAGCAGCGCCTGTACAACACATGGGTTAGACTCAGGCAGTTTTCACCAGGAGATAAGATGCTTGAATTATTCTCTTCTAGCTCAAAGTTACTCGCCAAGTGGCACTGACCCTTCGTATGACATAAGAACCATAAACTGAGCAAACATAGCTGTTTTCAGTTACTGGTAACATTTTTTTTTAAAATTTTATTTACTTATAACAGCTACATGCCAGCGAAAAAAATGAATAGTAATCAAAGGTTTGTCTGTACTTTCAATTCTTCTGTGCAACTTTAAGACTTTTCATTTATTCATTCAATCTGCATGCTTACAGATCTATTTATATATTTAAAAATTTAATTACATACACACTCTGAATATACATATGCAGATTTTTGCACACATTTATACATCTGAATACACACTCATGGATCAGAATACAAATCAAAATACATATACACAGATTGTGTTACACACGCACACACACATGGCTTTGCCACAATAGTATACAATAGACTCATACATAACTGCAACTTAGGAGCTTACTTGATAGAAGTTATTTGAGGCTGTGTTAGACACAATAATGCTTTCATCTAAAAACAGAATGCTAATATGTAATAAATGAAATACTATAGATACATAATTCCTTCTGATGGTGTAGTTGAGACAAAAGCAGGTAAATTAACCACAGCACTGTAATAGCCTACATCAAATGCCAACTGCTCCTTTGGAGGAGCTGTTGGCATTAAATATCAGATTTAGGCTTCTGTTTTAAGGGGGCCTTTTGTTTCCACCATTTTTATACAGTAATTCTTTTTTGTTTTTTGGTTTTTTTTTGGGGTGTTACATTTGCAATGCCTATACTTCCATACATTTCAAAAAAATCCGTCAAAATCTGACAAACAGCATACCTGTTTCTGTAGCAAAAATTTGATCCTCGTAGCATGTGAAGAATCTCAATGTTTTTCAAGCACGCTGATTACCACACTGGAAAGACCCTGTTAAGGGATTTAGTGTACTCAGAAAAGGTTGGCCAGTCCACACTCCAGGGTTTACTCTGAGCTAAAAAGCACAGTGATACTGTACTATCGATGGAGGAGAGTAGGTCAAGAAGCCTTTGGCTCATGTTTACCACCAGATATTAGTTTCGCCTGAATATACTGAATTTAATTGAGGCCATAAATAATCCCCTTCGGGGTTGTGTCATGAAGGAAATCCGGTAATTAAACTCTGCCAAATCAAACATGCAGCGCTTCATACTGTGGTGGTCACTTGTGACATCTATTTTCTTTTGCTTATCCAATTCAGGGTTTCCAGGTTGCTGGAGCCATATGTTTGTGAAGGTTCTCAGTCATCCAGGTCATCGTAGTCTAAGGAGCTTGGAAAGAAAAGCGTCTGGACTTCTTTAAGTTGCTTAGCTGGAGCCTATCCCAGATACCATAGGGCAAGAGGTGGGGTACACCCTGGACAGGACACCAGTCTGTCACTGGGCTAACATAGAGACTGACAGCCATTCACACCTACATCCAATTTAGGATAAGCAGTAAATGCAGTTAGTGAGGTTAGGCGTGCTGGTGATTCTAAATTGGATGGGAGCATATGCTGTTCTAAAACCTGTATATACCTTTCAGCAGTGATAGCGCCTTTCCAGATGTGCAAGCTGCCAATTCCTGAGGCACTGATGATGATTTTTCCAGAGTCTCAGAATCTTTTGATAATATCATGTAGATGATGACATAGTCAGTCTTCAGATTGCTACTTTTCAGATTAGTGAACCTCTGCTAATTATTAATCAAAGCATTTAATGTGTTTTATATGTTCTTGTGAATAAAATATGGATTAATGTATTTACTGTTTTTATTTGTATTTGGAATTAGGATTGCAGCTCTAGAATTCAATAAACTCAGTAAAACTTGATGCAATGAAAAAGTAGTATTTATTAAAGTACTAAAAAATCATAAATAGGCCACTACAGAATAGTCACATGTGGTAAATTGAATAGTAGTGCTGATAAACAGTGGTATACATATTAAGTGAGCAATACCAATACCCCTTTTGGGTATTACATCACAGGCGAGTTTATGACACTTTTCCATTGGCTTCACTTTTCAGACCTGGAGGCTACATTCATTCTTTGATATAGTCTATGGGGTTCATCAATTAAAACACCCAAACCAAATTAAGCTTACAATTTAAGATGATCTGTTAAACAAAAATGTTGGTATTATCATGGTATGCATCTCTCTCTGTAAGAAACAATGTGCAATGTTTATTAGCCTCTGACATGATACAAAATGTTTAATATCATTATATTATGAAGTTTAAATTGATTTGATAATTTGATAAAATAAGAAGGAAATAAGTTTTAGTGCATATATGAAGCCCATTTTTATGAACAACACCCCTGCTCCCTTGCTTCATCAAATACCTGCATCATTACCTTCCACTGGTCTACTGTTTTGATGTGTGAATTTAAAATACATGGGAACAGATGAGGGAAGGTTCTATTTTTTAGATTCCCCCCCCCCCCCTTGTTTTCCATCGAATTTACATTTTATAGAGGAAGGCTATCAGATAAAAATCTTTCTCTGCCTGCTTAGCATTTGAATCGCACAGCAGTGCTTAGCAGCTTTAAATCCTGTCCTGACCTTTGCCCCTATCTGCTTTAACTTCCCACCTTTCTTCTCTTGTTGATGATGTCTTTCACTTTTTGAAACCTGAAAACTGATAATTACAAGTATAAAGTTAATTTTGCAAATATGATGGCATTTTACACAGAGAAGCCAAAAAAGGTAAACAGTCATCCTGGCACATACCAGCGTTTCACTTTTGAGTCTTTTATTCAAGACTTTTTACCAAATCTGACACTCCTCACTTAAAAAGTAACATAACCCTGTCTTTATTTAATGTACCTGGTGTTATTTTTCTTTTCTGGCCTGTCACAATCAGTATCCTACAGTATCTAACTAATGTAATTGAGGACTCCCTCAATCTGGACTCCTGGCTTTATATGGAATAACTAAACTAAAATAGCAAATAGTTGAACACATTAACAAAAACATATTAACCATTCAGAATTCTGTTAAGAAGCAAACACTCTGTTGAATCAATTAGTCACTTGATTGCTGGGTGATTAGGGATTATATCGTATGAGCCCAACTATGTTCAGCAGTGAGTCTACAGTAAGATACATAAGGAACCATTTTTGGCTTCACAGGATCATTCCATCAAAGGTGGCTGTCAGAATAAAAGCATAAAATCAGTCACTGTTTACATCCACCGTGAAGAGGGAAGTGCTCTTGGGTCTGGAAACCTTCACTGTTTGAACCAGGTAAACATCACTGAAAGCAGCAGTGTGAGACTCCTGTCTTTTTCTCATCATCACCAGAACCATTACTGTCAGGTTTGGTCCATAATTTTGGCAGGATGTGCTGTATACCCTGTTCTATTAGAGCTCGCCCAAACAATGTCTATACCTGTACTTTGATTTGCAGTGTGGAAAAATCACACTTAAATGTAATGTCGTGTATAGGTTAACTAGAGATTTTTAAGTAAACATCAACAATACTGCCATCAGCTGGCCAAACATGAACTCCAGATGTGGTGCAACGGTAGAATGCTATAAAATGAAACTACAGGAAAAATTGGTTAAACTATGCTAGTGATGATCTATTAAATGCATAATATCCTGCTGTTCATTCTTAGAAAGTGGTTATCATGTGCAAAGACACCTGCCAGGAACTGTAAACCTATTCAAAGGCCATTCTTAACTGCAATTATGAAATTGCTGAAATACTCAGAAGTGGACTGAAATTTATTGAGCCATAAAATCTTTAATGACAGAATACTCTCACAAGAAGAGCCTGTGAAAAGGGTATAACAGGGCAGAAACAAGCCTACAGGTTTAAGTCGAGAGCTCTGAAAAACTTGAGAAAAACCATTTTTCCTAAAGTGAAAACAAGGACACATATTATAGTGAACTGCAGCATATTCTGTATCCATTTTGCTGTTGCTCTTGGGTTTTCACATCTTTCAGGAGGTGTATTTGAGCCAATAGCTGCTCCTCTCTAAGCCTGGTGCTGGTGGAGGTCTCTTCCTGTTAAAAGGGTTTTTTTATTACCCAACATTGCTAAACGCATCTTGTTGAGTGTCTGATTGTTGGAGTCTTTCTTAATTTGGTAGGAAATTAAGTTTTAAATGAAATTGGTCTGAATTAGACTAAGTCAAAATGATAAACAGGTGCAATCTACATTACATGGGCAATTAATGCAAAACGCTTTAGTTGCACCTATAGGTGAAGAACCTAAAACCCACTGTACACTACCTGGCCTTCGAAAAACCTGCAGCGTTACAGAGATCAAAAAAAGACTGATTACTCCTCTTTGTTTCTATACTGGCTGAAGGTGATTAGCTAGTATTATGAGAACACTTGAATACAAAGCCATATTATGTGGATGTGAAATTTAGCTGGTGGACCTGGAAAACTTTACTTGTCAGTTCAGCATTTAAAGAAAAGTACAAACCAAACTCTCCCTTCAAGTTTTATTCTGTTACAACACTTTAAATTACTGCCAAAAAAAATCATGCTGAAAAGGAAAATAATATTGCTTTGCATTGCACAGATGAGAAGGTACTGCCTGACTACTGAAGTCACAGAGATTTTGCAGCCAACAACTTTGCTCTGCGAGCTGCACCAGACTTCCTCTTTGCTTTAGGCCTGAGGAGGGACTGAGGGGATCCTTTTTTCCCTCCAACTTTGGCTTTGGTCCGATGTCTGGAGGAGTAAAACACAGACGAGCAAGTTAAGACGTGTAAATATTAAATCTTACAGGCAGAGTAGAGTGACAAGATTTATCCCTTAACAGGAACAGATCCCTGGCTCACCTGTTGAACCTGTGTGTGTGTTTGACAGAGCAGTCTTTACGTTTGTGCTCTGGGCTTCCGCAGTTAAAGCAGCCCTCCTTCCCTTCACGGGTGGTACATGGGTGGTCTGGCAGGGCACAACGGCCACAGGACTGGCAGTGCTCCCAGGCTTACAGGAAAGATATTTAAATAAATTCACAAGAAATATATGGGAGAGTAGTGACGTGAAATCAGTAACTGCACATCAGTTTGTATCTGTGATTAATCAACCTACACGGTTTCACACATTTCACACAGGTTGAGCAGTGCTTCCATTCTCGGCCGTCCTGCAAACACAGAAAATACAGGCCGTGACATGCAAAGACTCAATGGAAACTTGATGCAGTGCCTTTTCAGTTTAAAAATAAAATGCAGTCACACGAGTTTTGTACCTTGGATGGGCAGAGGTTGCATTTCGCACAGTGTTTGTTCAGGGATGACACATATCTCTCACATAAAGGGCAAAATCTAAAAACGAGAGGATCATTCACAAATTAAACACTTTAAATTCAAATTTCCAGAGTTGCTTAAATAGTAACTAGCATTCGATGTAGGCTATTACAGTGCTGTGGTTAATTTACCTGCTTTTGTCTGAACTACACCATCAGAAGGAATTATGTATCTATAGTATTTCATTTATTACATATTAGCATTCTGACAGTTTGTGTTTCACAAAACTCTCATGTATTTATGCATTTTATTAACTGCACAAGGAAAACTTAGAGTTGGCGGTGTATGAGCTGTTCATTTTTTCACATATAAAAATCTTGAAAATCAAAACAAAACCCCCAGCCCCATTTTTTTAAATGAAGCTGAGGAATTAATGATGCTGCATGATTAAATGACAAATAACACCAATGAATTCATGCATCCATTAGTTTCCCATTAAACCACCTTCTTAAATTTGTGCTAAATGTGAGAAATATCAGAGAGATATCCTTATAAGATATCTTTAATTAAACACTTTTAAATTTAGCTCATAACTTTGCCCATTTTATGGCGCTGATTTTCTTACAGTCGAGAAAATTAACAGATGATTTTTATTCTCCACAGTTAACCAAAAAACATGATTTTTGTGTCAGTCTATGCTCAAGCACTTTTAGTTAACATCAAATCACAAACCAATAACAATCTATTCAAATGTTTTATTACATATACTTTAACACATTCTCATCTCCAACATCATTTCTGAACACGTCTGGATTTGACTGAGTGAGCATGTTGTAACCTGTAACCTTCCTCTTTGGGAAGGATGATGTCTCTGGGTGAAAGATTAGTGAAGAGTCTGACAGGAGACTGTTTTCTGCCCATCTTTCCATGTTTATATAGAGGATGGTTGTCATAGTCCACCTGGTTCAAAAGAAAAACAGAAAATTTTAAAACTGAAACTTCATTACTTCTAGTTCTAAATCTTTTATTTATTTTTGTGGCCATAATATTCCACTGTAAAGTGCACTGAAATATCTAATAAATAAAGTAAGCCTGAGGATCTAGGGAAAGTGGAGCATTAATAAAAAGCATAGCCTTGATTCAGTTTGTAGTCTAATAACAGTAACTCATGTGTGAGTCAGCATGCTGCAGCTAAAGCAGTTTAGAAAATCCTAAAGCTATACGTATGGGGATATTAACATTAGCTGATGACTCGAAACTGTTGCCTTGCTGTTACCTGGTAATCCAACATGCTGAATGATGGGAAACACTCCAGTATCCGAGGCTCAAAGAAGTAAGGGAAGATCCAGATCATGGGCATGTTAGCATTACTACTGTCTGCACACACAAACACAACATGCATGTTACAGTCAAACACTGGATTTCTTCATTTGAAATAATAGTTATAATAGTAACCAAAATGACTCCTTCCTTGAGCCATGCAATGACTTGTTGCTATTATAACTTTAGCTTAACCCTAACCTGCAGAGAACAGAATTGTAAGCAAATCTACAGTTTTAGTCTCCTTTAGCTTGTTTTGCTGTTACAGTCTATACAATTTAAAGTCTTACACTTCTCAACCAACCTCCTTTCCAACACACAATAGAGCTTCTAAATATATCTTAATGCTGCTCCACTTTTGGATGTCTGCTAACATGTTAGCCATATCAACTTTAAATTATGATAACATTTTAGCATAAAGCTTTGTTATTGCATCTTGTACCTATTAAAAAAAAAAAAAAAGACAAAACTCATAAATATAAAAAGAAATTAATTCTGAAAGTTCCACAGCGGTGCTGACCAGAGCTCTGCAACTTCTTCCATGTGTGAGATAGCAGAGAAAAACTGTTGGCCAGGGGGTTCACCAGACCACCAAATGGAGGGTCGGCCACCATTGCCACCTTCTCCCCGTCAGACTCTCTGAGGAAGTTTTTCAGGGTTGCACTGGATGACTGATAAGAGAGCAGGCTTTATCAAACTCGGCTGTTAATGGAAAGCTTGACTAAACACAGTGGGACATCAGCTCAACTCCTACCTCTCCACCAAAGAAGTGATGGTTAAACATGTTGTAATGACAGAACTCATCTTGACTGTAGAACTGAGCATACCTGAAACAGAAAGAATTATTTTGGCTTTTTATTATGCAACAGACTGTTCAGTGCTTCCGGACGCTGGTTAAAAAAAAAACCCACAAGTTTGAGCCTATCGACGACTGGTATACAGCACATTAGGTAACAACACAGCAGGGAAGGATAAGGTGTCTGACTATGTGCTGCAAGCTGAAGCTTGTTACCCAGAAACATACCCACCCTGCACTTCTAGCACAACGTTACAGAAACAAACAGCAGAGAAAGCGCAGAGAACTCAGGTAAGAACTTCTTAAAACAATGTTATTCGATAATGGTTAGAGAATATGCCTTTATCATGCAGAAGTTATTAAACAGTACACAACAAAACAGACTTGTTTCTTTGAAACTTGAATAAAAAACCAAACATTGGTTTTAATTATTATTATTTTATTTAAATTATTACAGTAGGTCGGACTCGCAACTCTGCTCTGGAATATATTTTTGGAAAAGGCTTGGCATGAACTGACAGGTATTCTCAAACTTTTCATAGCCCTGACGAATGAATTTACTCTATACACACACAAACACACAGTGTTTTTTTTAAATAAAGGTAAATGGCTTATGGAGAAATGTAATCTGTTTTTATTGTTTTGTTCAGTCCTCAGAAATGGCAGAAAGAGAGTCGTGTTCCCTCGGTAATGGAAAGTCAACAGCCGTTTACAGTAATCTTTTAGCCCCCTCTGAAGGCATCCACAGCCTACTGCAAGACGGACTGAGCTTCACTCCACTGGACGCCAGCAGTGACAGCACTATTCAACCTTTTTCTCGTTCACCCAAACTACAGCGTAAGGCTTCCAAAGCCGCACAACCCTCTCAGGTACAGATATGTTTTGATTGGCTGGAACATACACCAGTCAGCTATAGCCTTAAAACTAGCTGCCAAATATTAAGTTGCTCTAGTGCTGCCAATCTCCAGAGTTTACCAATACCTATGCATGTGTCATAAGCCATAATGACTGTGACCTAATCAAGGCAAAGCTGTGCATTTTCTCTGTAAAACCTTTCTTTATTATAGAGCTCAGCAATCAGCAGCCCCCCAAAAAGAAAAGGAATATTGTCATATAAATATCAGTAGAGTGTAGACCTCTTTAAAGAACAACAGGAACTGATTAACAAGTATGACAGAATAGATAGATCATAGAATCATCAGGTGCCAAAGAGACACAGTTTTCATAATGGATTAATTATCAGCTAATTTATGATGCAAAAAGTGTCTTGTTGTCTGCAGGAGCAGTTATCCAGACGTATCCAGGAGCTGCAGGCTGAGACATCCAAGACTGAGGCGCGCATCCAGTCTCTGAAGAAACGCAAGGCCGATCTCTCTGTAAGTACAAAACCTAAAACTACCAGCACTGAAAAATTACCTAACACATTTCTGATCACCAAGTCAAGAACTGCAAACAGAGCAATGAAATATAATAAATCCCGAATAACATGTCCTCTTAATCACGCTCCTTCCTGAAGAGGACCACAGAGGTCATGAAGCAGCAGGTTCGAGAGCACTTTGAGAACATGCAGTGCATTTTGAAGCAGGATGAACAGGTGATCCTGGACTCTCTGGAGCTGGACCTGAGGCATACAAGGACCAAGCTGGACCAGGTTCTAAAGAAGTGGGATAGCTACCTCGACCAGGTCACCAAGAGCATCAGCAGCATACAAAGAACGCTGAGTAAAAGCACCACAGTGAAGGAAGGCGAGCAGGTCTGATTTGCATACAGCTCAATAACAAAGCTATAAGTAGTGTTCTTCTGTTTGAACCAGTATTTCTGCTTATGTCTCATCTCAAGGGTCACTCTGAGACTGTAAGGTAAAACGCTGCACCTTTTACGTTCTTCATCCCCGTACAGGTCTAAATCACACCTCTGTGCCTCACTTTGATCTTTGTCACCACTCTTCCAGCCTTAAGAAGCCAGACACTTCTGAGAAAGAAATCAGGCTGAATGAAGAGAGATTTGAGAAGCTTCTGAAAACACTCTCCTCCATCTCCAAAAACCTCAAGGCCAGGCTGCAGAGGAAGTCTCTACTTTTAGGTACTAAGATGCTTACATCTATATGGTATCAGGTTAACTCATTTACAGAAGCAGAGTGAGTGAAGTTAGGTGTACTTTGGGAACATGACAGAACAAAGTAGGCCAACCAAGGCATGCTTTATTTGGTTAAAATAACACCCAAAAAAATACATATTTCTTTTTTTTCCTGCAATCTACAGTAACTGTCTGCTCCAGATTGCAAATATTACTCATTTGCTGCATATACAAATAAATTAGTCTTTGTGTGAAAAAATGGTTGGGTTGGATGTTGTTTAGGTCACAATATAGGTATTGATGATCGTGGCATCAAATCCATCAACTCTCAACTCAGTAGATCCAAATAGCCAATATCACCTGTTTGTTGATCTGTTGATGCTATTGCACTGAGCCACCAGGTGCTTCTTCATAAGTGTGGATATTGGCTTTCTACTTCTCCATAGTTCCCACATGCATCGGTCTTCTCTCATTACAAGCATTCCAGCATATTGTCAGTCCTTTTCTATGTATGTTGTGCTCCAGTAGCCCAATTCCTAAGCAATCCCCCCCCCAGCTCAATAGCTGGTCAAATCAAATATACTGAGTTATCTGCTACAATCACGAGTAATAGTACATTTGTTTACAGTAATTCTGATATTAACAAAAGATCAAAATCTCATTAACAAATCTATTTCATTCTTTTCAGATTCTTTCCCCATAATGATCGACAGGCAGACTTGCCATAATCTGATCAGAGTGACATCAGAGGGGCGGGGCATGTCCTTCTCTTGCTCTGCTTGCCCAGCTCCAGAACATCCCCTTCAGTTTGATAAGGTATGCTGTGCTCTGGGGTCCTCTCCCATCACAGCAGGTCAGAGTTACTGGGAAGTTGATGTCCGCTGCTGCTCAGCCTGGGCTGTGGGTGTAGCCTATGACACCCTTGAGAGAAAGGGCAATGACAAGGGTGCCAAGTTGGGCCGAAACAGGAACTCCTGGTGCGTGGAGTTCCAGAACCACAATCTGACCGCATGGCACAACGACCGCCACATATCATGTCGAGGAGTGGGGCAGACTCCAATAAGAAAGGTGGGAGTGTGGGTGAATTATGACAAAGGCCAGCTGATATTTTATGATGCAAAAAACATGGTTGTCCTGCAAAAGTTCTCAGCAGCCATGACACCGGTGTTCGACAGAGCTCATCACCAGTTCACTCAACCCCTGTACCCTGCCATGTGCTTCCTGAGACCTCCGGACAAGCAGGTCTGGCCAAACCACTTGGAGTTTTGTTCCCAGAAGTTTCTGTGATACCATTATCATATTCTACATAAAGTTGTGCTTAGAAGTTTACATATGCTCATCATTGTGATGAATGCTATATCTTTGAACTACGTAAAACGATTGTACAGCATACAAGCTTTAATGACTAAAGGCTCAAATATATACATACACTCACTTAAGTCTTTTAATGGATGGCGCTGAATTTTTTTTAACTTGACAGGGCCTTTAAATATTTTGATCAATTGACTACAACTGGTAGTTTCTCTTTGCCAGCATAAAAAAGGATTTGCTTGACAGCACTCATGAGACCAAAACTTAGAACAATGGAAACTCCAAGGAACTGTAGGATTATAGATTATTTATAGGATTATAGATTTACACAAGTTCAGATTATTTATAGGATTATAGATTTACACAAGTTCAGAAAGTCTCATGAAATCATCCCTAAATGTGATTCCAAGGTCATCGGCTCAAACAACTATACGCAAGTACATATTTGTGCCTGTATGTATGCTTTTGACCTTTGAAGCCTGAACCATGAAATAATTGCTAATTTTTTGAAAAGATATTTGGAGTGTTTATTTAATCTTCTGGTAATAAAAAAATGAAATATTTATTTGAACATTATGAGTTTTAATTTGTATCACATATGATACACTAGGCATTAAGGGGTTAAAAATGTATCTTCTACAATGGTTCCACACTGAGAAAAGAGCGGATCAAAAAAATAATTAAAATCCCAAAATTTACCCTGATATTCATGCCCATGATAAGTACATGAAAAAGTGTGACCAGTGAACCATCTAGCCCAGAGGTACTCAATTACAATTTAAGGAGGTCCAGTTAAACAGAAGCAGTATTTTTCAAGAAGCCAAGTGGTTGTAACAGTATCTGTATATAGTCAACAACTACCTGTCATTCAACAGTATTTCAAGAATGACTAAACGTCAGATTCCCACATCCTCCTCCACAGAAGCATAGTGGTAACTTGTCCTTGAAGCAACACACAACCTTTCACAAAAGTACCTCGAAAAGCTACATAGCAGAATATAGACTGAGACATGGTAACTAAAGCTACATTACTCAACTGGCTGATGACAACTGGAACTGGCCTTGATGATCAGGTTGTAATGTGATGAAACGCACTGCTAGTCTGATTTCAGTCAGTCCCGAAATTTTCTCTCATTATGAAACATTAGTAGTATCAGTTTCAAATGCCAACATGTTCTGCTCGGTCATCATTCTTTGAAATACACAAAGAAGGTGAATATTGCAGAATAAACATGTTAGACTCAGTGGAATGTAGTCTAATTCATTCTCACCTTGATTTTATATACACAAAATAGCCTATGTGCAAATACCTGGAGCGCTTTGTTATACCCAGGAAAGCAGCAACTGATGCATAAATTAGACAAACTTACCTGAAGTCAATGTCCAGCAAGAGACTCTTTATTGGCTCAAGCTTTTGCTCCAGATTTCGCAGCTTGATCAGCTCCTGCAGTCTGACCCAAAAGGCAACAATCTCATTACTGACGAAAAAAAACATCTGTAAGTTTTTAACATTTAAAGCATTTAACTGAGATTTGACTAATCAAAATATTTAGTCTTCAGTATATGACAGTTTTACATATAACTAATGTATCACCTGTGGGTCACTGCCAAACCTACAGTGACCCACGGTGAAGGCAAAATCATGCTGCAGTGGGAATAGACAGAGAGACTTCTCCAAAATTAAGTAAAAATTCAGGTGACCACCAGTGCTACCCCTCAGCCTCCTACTAGATGCACCTATGGTATGAATTTCAAAGTCCTACATAGCCACTTTCTTGAGTTATCACATTCACAAACTTGGGTGTCCACGCTGCTCACGGAGGTTAAAACCATTGAGCCAAAACACAACCAAGACCATTTCTCATTAGTCTTAAGCTACCATTGAGTGACCTAGTGATAAATTGTGGAAAAGATGAATCAGTTGGAGTACTTTTTCACTTCATGGATGTTGATAACATGCACTTCGTGATGTAACAGAGGTTACCGTTTTTCAAAGTGTGGAGAGATCACAAAGGGTAATTGTACAGAAAGATGTACATTAGCAGAGAGGATTTGGTTAGTGTGTTTCCATAGTCATGGCTGAGCTTGTCACAGTCAAATTGGAAACTTTACGTTACATAATGGCTCCATTTCTGCTTTAAGTCACCAGCTGAACTGATCCATCAAGGCAGTTCAGACAAGATGCTTCACTGTAACTGAGACAAATAGACAAAGGTCAGAGTTGTGTCTGTCTCACCTGGGTGTGCCCACACACAGTATCTTCCTGTATCCCAGACCTGCTAAAGTATCCAAGAGAAAGTCTGCACTGCGGTCCGTGAAAAGGTACTGTGCGTTGCTCTTCTTGTTGTCCAGGGGACGCAACAGTGCACTGGGCCTCCTCAGCTGCGCAGCAGTAATGGGAGTGGATATGTGAGCAGAGTGAAGGCTGTGCTCTTCTGGCAGGAGCAAAATCTGACAGTCCTGACAGAACTTCTTCTCATCCAGAGGGAGGGAGACAAACTTTTGAAATCTGAAGGACAAGATACAAATATCCTAAAAGTCATCCTATACAAAATCAGCATTAAATAAATAAAACGAAGCATTATAAACATCCTAAGGTAAGCAAAATGAGTATAAATTCTCACCTGCTGCAGTACTCCTGATGGGTGAAAGGGGGCTTCGTTGACTGGTTCTCTGCTTCTCTGGCCAGCAGCCTGGCTTCTGAAACCTTTGACGCAAGTGAATTGAAACACACTGATCGATGTCATAAATCGTTATATATCATGAGCTCTGGAATTTTCCAGTAAGCCTACCTTTTCATCTTCCCACTGAAAGAAGTTGCAGTCTTTTCTATCTCGACAGGCTGAACATGCATAAAACCTCCGACTTTTTTCTCCTCCTTTGCAAACCTTCTCAAACAGCAAGGTAGGACCTGACAAAATATACAAAGTTGTTAAAAGTTTTGCAAAATTCCACAGAGAAAAATAATATGGGTCATTTCTAACCCTGGAAGGTCACACAAACATTTACTAAAGTCTTCAGCTCACCTGTTCAATGGCTCATTAAACAGAAATATTTAATCACCCAATAGCATGGCAGTAACTAAATTTTAAACTTTTGAAACTCAAACTGAGCATAAAAATGGGAAAGAAAGGTAATTTAAGTTACACTGAATGTAGCATAGTTGGTGTTCCCACACAGCCTGGTCTGAGACAACCATCTCTAGGGTTTACAGAAAACGTTCAGTTCTTTGTGCCAAACTGCTTCCCTGATGGCGTTGAAGCCAGAGAAGAATAGTTAATCTGCTTTGAGCTGACCATGGCATGCAAAAGGGCATGTCTGAATGCACAACATGAGACCACAGCAGGTGCCACTCCTTTCAGCTAAGAACAGGTAAGTGAGACTACAAAACTGTGAGCATGGTCTCACAAATTTGGAAAAACATTGGCTGGTCTGATGACCTTAGAATTCTACTGCGATGTTCGGACAGTAAACTCAGAATTTGGTGCAAATAACATAAAGTGATGGGTCCATGTGCTTTGTATCAACAGTTCAGGGAGCTGCTGGTGTAATGGTGTGGGAGCTTAATTTCTTGGCACACTTTGGGCTCCCTAGTACCAGCTGATAATTTAAACACCACAGCCTACTTGAGTTCTGCCACTATACTTGTTCATTCTCTTATGGCTGCTCCCAGCAGGATTGTGAACTAAAAATGGAGAACGAAAGATACTGTTTGTCCGTGATTTGGACAACCCAGTAGGTGCTCGCGAAGCAGGACAAGCAAATTCAATTCTGTCGGGAAGCCTACCTTGGCACGACACCTGTAAGCGTGTGCATTAGATTTTACATGTACACATGTAGTAGATTTCTTTTTTTCAGAAATACACCCCTATTACAGTTAGTTACTATAGACAGGATATATTAAAATACATTGATTACATGTATAATATCACAGATAATCTTGTTCTAAGTGTATCCATAAAAAAGCTAAGCAACTTTAAAAGAGGACATCAGTTTGGCTTGCTCTTCTGAGTAGACTTACCATGAGAACAACACGGGGCTGTTTTCCCGCCCTCACCGAGAATTATTTCTATTCCGTAACTGTTGGCATATTCCTCGTTTACATCCATTGTGTGGATTTGATACAATAACAAAGTTTAATTATAAAGCCTTCAACACCATGGCAAATTCAACTGAAGCCTTTTCTTGTCGCGGACATATGACGTCACAACCACGTTGTCGCAGAACGCAAAACAGAAGGTGAAAAAAGAGCATTAGTATACAAGTATACCTTGATAATGACTGGCATTGTTGTCGAAATTTACGAATTTCAGTTATGTGGGATTAATTGGATTGGTAGTGGTTATTGGGAATACGATCTTGATAAAATCCAACGTGTTATGAATATATTTTAGGAATTTATGCTATTTTTATGGAGTAGGGGTTATGGTTAGGGGTTAGGGTTTAATTCACATGCAAAATCATAATTTATTTTATAGTTAATTGGACATTAATTGTCCAAAGAGCAGTAGTTAAAAAAAATAGTTCACTAAATATATTAGTGTTGAACCACAGAACCCTTAACTGTCCTTACCTGTATATTTAGCAATAGATGTATTCAAAATTAGAATGAAATTTTTATAAGTAAGTATTTAACAACAAAGAAGTAGAAGCGCTATATAAACTCAGTTTTAAGATTAATAGACTTTTACAATGAGGTTTGTTTATACCAGCAGGAATGTAGTCCATCACACTCTGTTCATTACACAGCGAATTTACTTTAAAATAAGAAAAATACAATTCCCATAAATCCTGAGCCATAAGCGCAGTGGCGCTGTCAGCCCGATGACTGCTCTGGAACTAACGGCTGGATGCTGAAGCTTCAATAGACAATACGGCCGCTGTTACCTAAATCCAAACAGGAAGCTTGCAGTTTATGTCTTCAAGGTAAAATCATTAGGACAAGAATAATTCAACATATGGGTGTACAGGGAAACAAGAAGGAATCGATCATCTCAAAAAAAATTTCTTTAACGACTGTGTCTGGAGTCCCAAATTCCAGCATTTATATGAGTGATGGAAAAACTCTCCTGAGACGCTTACCCCTAAAATATAAACAGAATAACAAGTTACAACAATTTGCCAGTATTTATTTGTTATATATATTTCATCTGTGTTATTATACTTTCAGTTTAAATTAGCACAAGCAGAGAGTGAAAAGTAGTTTTGGGATGTAACCCAGATATAAAGGTCGCATTTCTGCTACATTTTTAACACAGAGCACAGACACGCTACTCAAACGTCAGCATTCAATCTGACATTTATTTTGAAATGACGCACCGGACACTGCTCAATCCTTTCTTTTTTCGAGCTTGACACTAGCGTTTCTGCACCGTGCGCCCACACCCAACCTGCACCGTCTGGTGTACGGAGAGGCAGCGCAGTTCTGCAGTGTGTGCAGGACATTGTCCTCACGGTGCAGCTGTTTGTGGAGATCTGTGCGGCGTCAGCAGCCAGGCACAGCCGGACTCTCTGCTGCACTTGCCCGTGTAAACATCTCTCTGTCATTCATTCGGCTGGCTGCCACTGAAGCTTGTGCGCTTTGCGGCTGCTGGCATCATCCATGTACTGTTAATGTGGATAGTGACTTGTTTACTGTGCATCATCTGACTGGAGAATATATCTGCCTGGCACCATGAGCAGCACGGGTAAGACCGATTAGACTATTTACTGTAGACACTGCGTTTTTTTTTTAACTACACAAACGCAAATGTATTAATATTAATAGAAACATTCCAATAATATCTTCTATAATATCTTTTAAAAGGATCATCATAAAATCCAGTTAGCTGATCAATACTGTGTCTTTTCTTCTTTGTCTCAGGTAATGCTTCTTTTTTTGTTTTTGTTTGTTATTATGTGATCAGGTGTGGAAAATATTATTAAAGTGTATTTATAATCGATTAGAACACAACATAGTTTATTCCCGCTCTTTGCTGCAAAAGGGGCACCAGAACGCACCTAGATAACAGATTCTACATTAAAGGCTAGGATCTGAAGTTGAGACAAAGCTTCAGCTTTAATCCCTTTGAGAAATGATATTATGTGGGTTAATTAGGTTGCAGCTACACCCACAGTGGCTTTGGTGGCTCTTTTTCATCATGTGGCTCTGCAGACACTGTATGGCTGTGTGTCTACAGCAGGCCTTCTGGTGAGGTGCTGCCAGCTGTGGCAGAAAAAGGTTGATCGTTATTTGAAGTCTGTGTGTAGTGTCAACTAGGCAGTTAAGTGACATTCTGTTTTGCTTGTGCAAATAAATGCTAGAGCTAAACTTGCAACACAAGTTCCACAATAATAAGTTCCTAATGCGAGAAAGCTCCTCGGCATGAGGTGTGGCAGTAAATAAAATGTTGTTAAGACATAAATTTGCTTAAGGGTAAATTACAAATGGATGTGTTATAGCTCACAAATAAGACAGAGAAGATGAGTAGGCTGTCGTCATAAAGAGATGGACAAGGTCAACGACAGTGCTCAGGTAGGCAGTGGTGTTCAAACTCAGCTCAGCCTCCACAGCATGAGCCACTGATGCCAGCAGGACAGCTCCATCTTGACCCTATCATCCAAATGTTTTTTTCTTCTTCTGTTGAAGTTTGTGAGGCTGTGTGAACTGTAATTTTCTGTTCTTAGCTGGCAGGAGTAACACCTGTGCTGCTGAAGCATATCTGCTTCATAGTTTGTGTTGCATTCAGAGATGCTCTTGTGGTTTTGTGGTTACACGGCTGCAACGAGTTGTTATTTTAATGACTGTTGCCCTCCTATCAGCTCAAAGCTCTCCTCTGACCTCTAGCCAAGGTCGCTCACAGGCTATTTTCACTTTTATGGACCATTCTCTGTAAACCCTGGTTGTTAAGTGAAACCCCAGTAGATCATCAGTCCCTAAAATACTGAGACCAGCCCATCTGGCACCAACAACCATGACGTGTTTAACATTACTTAAAAGCACCTTTCCTTCCTTTCGGATGCTTGGCCTGAACCTCAGCAGGTCATCGTGATCATATGAACTGTCTGCCATGTGTATTTGCCATAATGAGTAGCTAAACAGCTGTACCTCAAAAAGTGGCCAGTGAGTTAGTATTATTACAGATGTGTACTCATGTTAAAAATTGTTTGAAGAAATGAGTAAACACATAGGATTCCAGACTACAACATTTTTTTTCTACTTTTGGAATTTAATTATGTCAATGAGAGGCTGTGAGCACAGCAGTCCCACCCATCTGCTGTTCAAACACTCTGTTTGTGGGGGCAAAGACAATCAGAGGAAAGAGGGAGGGAGACTGACCTTTAAGACAAAGGAGCTAAAATTGCTCACTTTATGACTCTTGATGAACTGAGGAGCTGCACCAAGGGCCAGTATAAATAATCATCATTTTGAGACTCTAGTAAGATGCATGTTTGATGATGCATGCATGTTTCTCTGCCATTTCTATGTTTCCTGATGTCTTTTACCAGATGTCAGATTTTCAAACTTGGAATCTGAGGCTGTCCAATTCAAAACAAGTAGAAATGGTGAGGAAAGAGATCGAGTTCTTCAAGACAGGAAAATGGACGGTCCTCAGCTTTAATGAGGAAACCGTGGCTGTTGGAGGCATTAATGAGAGTGCTGCAGGGTGCACACTATTATAACCTGATGGAGAAAGAGCCAACCCTGAGATGGCATTACTCTGCCACTTTGTCACCTTTCTGTGTGATGCCTTTTGATAAATGTAACTTTTTAGCTGATGAAGAATGTTGGCAGGATGTGTGATTAGGGATTCAGATCTCTACCTATCTATGCTGACAGCTGGTCTGCACATACAGGATCAGTTTGCTTCTGATAAACAGCTTTATCAGTCGAAGAGGTGCTGTTGTATTTCAGTGTGTTTAGTTAGCAAAAAAAGTCTATTTCGAAGAGATGTGTTCATTAATCTTTACAGAGGGCGTTTCTGAAAACAAGGAAGCTTGGAGTACTGGCAGCTTGTTTAAATGATTGAGCATGTTATTGGAAAACGAAAGTTATGTTTTGAGATATTTTCCTTTCACTGGATTAAGTTGATTTTTGATATTTTCCAGATCACAATCCTGTTACTGTCCTGTTCTGACTTTTCCCCTGATCTTGTTCTCAGTGTAAAATAATGTTATGAATTCCAAGTCTACTATCTGGCCCTGTTGTAGTCCTACATTACTGTGCAAAAGTCTCAAGCCAACCCTCATTTCTTCATATTTTTCTGGGAAAATAAGTGATAAGAGCAACAATTTATTGAGCCGTTCCATCAATGGAAATACAGTACTGAAGGCAAAACCAGGGTTTGTGCAAGTCTTGGTATGACCACCTTTATTCTTCTTTAACTAATCTTCAGGAATAATTCTCCAGTTTTCTTGCTTCTTGTGTGTGTGTGGGATTGCAGCTGCCAAATAGCAGATCTCAATAGGCAACACATTACACACATTACAGTCCTTCAGCTGTAAAATCCTAATCCAGCTTTAATGTGTTAATTACATATGTATGTTTAGCAGATTTGACTCATTTATCCCGAGGTACTGGTCACATTTCACCAAACAGTGAAACAGACAAACCTGATTCATTCTTTATCTCAAACCACACTGTCCTTCCAGAACCAGTGTGACCCAATGGGATTGTTCTTAGATGAAGTGCCAGGCCTCAATTCAGATAATGTTCTTAAGAAAAAATAAAGAACGAAAGAAAGAGAGATCCACGGTGCGGTTGTCTAGTAACACTAAAATTTGACACTATGAACATTCTTGAGCTCAGGACATGACCGAGTTTAAATAAAGCTCTTAGAGATAATGAATATACCCTGACAGAAAGTCTTTAGTTTTCAGATCAGTCTGCGTTCTTTCAGTTCCATAAAAATACAAGTGCAATAGTCAGGGCTCGCAAAATCGCTAGCCCGACGTCCCGGAGCTAGCGATTTTTCCAGTTGGGCTACCAAAATCTACCTCAGCCCTGCCCGTCGGGCTATCATAGGAAGGAAAAATATGCGTCAATGCTTTTGCATTCTTTCGAAAATGTAGCTGAGTAATTATGTCATTGGCATCGATGAGCCACTGTCAATATGTGACATATTGAAATCGCGTTTGAATTTGTGCTTGTTTTTTGCTTTCACTTTCACTTTGCGATCGCGCGTGTGTAGAGAGCGGCAGCACTGATTGGTGAGTGACGATTAATTGCGCACCAATTCCTCTGACATCGTCTTATCACTCATTAGCTTACTATTCAAACGTGACGAGTGAAATCTCCCACAGCAAGCTTAAACATGTGAGAGGTTGATTGCGCAGAGAATCGCTGACCGTTATGTGAGTACGTGTGGAAAAGCAGCAGGATTTACGCCGGTATTTCAGTTCTGCTGAGCCAAATAAGACAGGTCAGGGTGAAGAAGGGGCAGCCAAATAAAAGCCTACCACAAAACGGAAAACTTATGACAAATCAGACTATGAGGCAAGAAGAAAGCTCAGCTTTTTTGGTTTCATGGACAAAAGAATTTATGTGGCTGGAATATGACAAGCTAAATAACATGGTGTTCTGCCAGGTGTGTTGTGAGTTTCATTTCATTTGAGTCGACAAGCGCCTTTGTAACTGGGACCAGTAATTTTAAGAAAGACCCCATCAGAACCCATGAGAAATGCAAGAAATGCATTATTGCCCAGTCTGCAATATCTTTCCCAGAACAAACAGCAATTGCAAAAAACATACTAAAAATAAACCAAGCACAAGAAGAAGTCCTGAAAAATCTTTCAAAAGCGTACTATGTTGCAAAGAGTGAACTACCATTGTCAAAATTTAGCAGTCTTTGCAAACTTCAAAAAGCAAATGGCCTAGATCTTGGTTCCACTTACCCCTTACCCTTGACTTCAGTGGAAATTTCAGATTCAGGAACTGACACAGACTGATTCATGTTCTACACAGTTCTTGCAAGTTCATAGAAATTTCTGTTCAATTAGAACCAAGTATTTGAGTTGATGACTGTGATTTTTATACAGTTGTTGTGATTTGTATTTTAACAACTTTCTGATTAATTTTTGTTTCTGTTACAATGTTATACTTTAATGTATAATATTGTAAAGGAAACAAAACATTAAAAAATTGCTCTCTTTTTTATTCGGGCTACTTAAATTTATTTTGGGCTACCAAAAATTGAAGAGTGCCTGCCCGAAGGGCTACCAGAGATTTAGAAATTTTGCGAGCCTTGGCAATAGTGGATGCATGAAGGAGGTAGGTTCAGAGTTACAGTAGATTAGATTATTTCCAGGCCTTGTAAGCAAGGTATTTCCTAAGATGGGACACATTGACAGCACTGATCCCCCTAACCACAGTGGAATAATTATCAGTGACAAAGAGGGATGGAACATCGGTGAATTTAACTGTTAATTCCAGCTCAGATTACGCCACAGGTCACATGAAGAGAGGTCTAATCAATACTGTTTCTCACAGTTTTCTCCTAGTATGAACCTGCTGACCTCTTGATGATATCCTCAAGGCAAAAGAGGAAGAATGTTCAGGACCTAAAACAAGTTTATGAAAACAGTGGAAATTGCTTCTAGGCTTTAGAATTTTCACTGATTTTAGTGATCCTAACTATGACACAGTCTACACAAGCTCAAAACCAGGTGTCTTTTCATTATAACCCCTGACAAATTAGAAAACCAAATCAGGAAAGCCTTCTGGCACTTTAGCTTTAGTTATAGCGGAATTTAGTGAGATCGTTCTGTATTTCATGAATTAACCTATTTTTTGTTTCAAAGTTAGATCCTTGTTAGTCTGATGTTTGTGCTACACAGGGCTGCACTCTGTAAGATAGGGTGCTAGGCTAAATTTAGCCTACAGAGCTAGCTACTTTTCCCTTTAAAAGTTTTTTCAAAGACTTGAAAAATGAAAAATCTTTTAGAAAAATATAAAATGATTTTCGTTTTAGTGAGAGTTATGCTTTGGGTCTATTTCAAATATATTAAGTAATTTCCCCAACTATAAGTTAGATTTAATAAAATTCAGGATTTCAGATCAACTTTAGTGGTTTTACAATTTTTTTAATTATTTTATTATGAATGTTAAATTTTTAGAGCCTACTAATAAACAAAGAGTATAAGAAACAACACAATACATACTATCTAAATAATTTAATTATTGAAGAAGAAGAGCATTGTGGAAACGTTGCCAGGAACATTTGGATAAAGTTGGCTACAACAATGAAAAGTTCATCATCTTATCCACATCTGCCTGCAGAATGTCCCTCATCCACAGTTCACATTGCTCTACCTCAGTCTTCTGCTCTTTGCAGCTCAGCTCTTCAGGTCTGAAACCCATCTGATTTGGCTGCTCTGCTCCAGATTTGTGCTATTCTTTGCTCAGATTACTTCTCCACACTGTGTGTGTGTAATCTGCTCTGTCATTCCAACTACAGTCTGCTAGCTGCTATATTCATGGTAACACATGGGTAAGAGGTGGCTATCAGGTAATTACTAATAGTTAAGTAGCTAACATTAATGTGTGCACAGGCCAGGTTGTTGAAACCTGACCTATGAAACTCCTCCTAAAGTTATGTTTGGTGTTATGAACATTAAGTACTTCAGCTGTTAATGAGTTGAGGAGCTGTGTGTCTGTCTGCAGCCCTGCTTGTAACAGAGAGGTTACCATTGTGTCTATGACTAAATTATGTGGGAGTGGCAACATGGATAACATTTTGTTTCAGTTTATTTACATGTTTTATTTTATTTTTTAATCTCTACAAACCCATGCAAACTGATGCTGTTGCACACCTAACGCTGTGCATCATTACAGAATATTTCAAAATCTTCATACCACTGAAAAAAAACATTAGCACCAGCTAAGGCGCAGGAATCTTTGAGTACAAGCTAGTGAGCAAACAATCATATGTGATTATAATTTCTGGCATTAGTCACACTTTTGCAGAAACCTTGCTTCCTTGTTCCTCAGTTAAATAATGTGTCTCACAAGACAGGAGGTGCAGCATTGTTTTGTGCTTTCTGCCCTCTGAGGCATGTGCCTCCAGGGTGTGTGTGTGTGTGTGTGTGCAGTTTATTGTTTGTGTGTCAAGAATGGGGATAGAGTTTTTTCTTTCAGTAAGTTTTTTCCTTTGCAAGGGGAGAAGAAGAAAGTGTTTTAATATGTGGAGATTATACATGAGCATGCCTATGTGTTTATATTAATAGGGACAATTTGTTTCATCTGGGATATGAATCAGTATAGGTCAGTAATTGATTATAGTTACTGTGATAGATTGCAATAATAATAATTAAATAATTTTATTGAATATAATTTTTTTATAATCACCAAATTATTATTGTTAAATAATCAGGAACTTCACTTCCTCACAAAACCTGTTGCCATTGCAGAGAACAGTAAAGAGGGGCCACTGAGCAGTATTTAGAACAGCTCATGGTGGATTGTAAATAATGATCAATGCTGTAGTCCACAAACATGTGTCAGACCCTTTTCACATCTGTACAAAGATTACAGATGTTACTAAAAACATAAATAATGGCTCTGAGCTTTTCAAGTGACACTGAGGCAGCTTTATGCAATAATGTCATCCTTAACAAAATGTAACTGTAACAAATCTGCAATAGCCGTTTATGTGTTTTTGGAAATATTGCTTGTGGTCATGCTCTTGCTGCTACAATGGTGACCCAGAAGTGCTGGATGAAAAAACAGTTGACCCAACAACTGTGTTGCTGATCTAGAGACACACCATAGCTCTTCTTACTGGGATAAATACTGGCTGAACACAGTGGTGCTAAACCCCTGACCTGGGGCTTCAGAAAAACACACACAGAGCAGTGATTAAACTTGCAGTGTGGTGATAGCTTGTGGCATTTCTCTGCAGCCTGCTGTTTTACGTGGGCCTTTGATGAAGGCAGGAATGGCTGGTTGTTTATTCTGTGTGACTCTACAGACATCTACTTCAGTTTTTCTGATCGAAGCATGTTTGTAAAAATAACTTTCGTACTTTGTTTTCAGTAGGAACAATTCCACAACTTAATTTAGTTCAAGGGGAAAAAGAAGAGAAATAGAGTGGACACGGATAGATTAGGACCAAACGCAAACTTGATCTATCCCAGTTACCATAGGGCGAGAGGGAACACCATGGACAGGTCACCAGTCTGATGGAGGACTAACACAGAGAGATAGGCAACCATTCACACTCACATTCACACTTATAGGCAATTTCGAATCACTAATGAACCTAACCCCACTAATTGCATGTCTTTGGACTGTGTGAGGAAGCCCTGTGTGAGGAAGACAAATGAAAATATTAATCTCAGTTTATCTTGGAATCAAGAAACAAAACAGCACTTGTGAAGTCTGTATTAGAAGAGAGCTGCTGTATAAAAGTGACGTTTTATTTCAAAGGAAACTAGCACCCTCGCGTTCATACAAAGATTTACAGTATCCACTTATTCATACTGAGATCTACAATATGTAGCCTGGAGCTTCCAATAATTGAATCTTCCAATATTAACAGAGTGTATGACATTGGCTATCAAGGTCATACAGGCATTTTAATGGGAACAGTATAATACAATAGACAGAGTTATGTTACAAGCTGTGTTAAAGCGTCCATGGAATTTTTAAAATTGAATTTTTAAATTACTGCAGCAGTGAGGTTTGTTGAGCCAATACTGTAAGAAAAGTGTCTGTGTGGCTCTTTATACTCACATAGGATGAACTGTAAGGAAGCTAAGGTTGTAGCTGGTGAGTCTAAATGACAATCTGTGTATTGTTCAATGGCACTTTATGCTGCGCACTTCACTAGAATCACTATAAACCAACTGACCTGGTGGCTCTTGGTATTTAGTGAAAAGTGTGGTCTTAAGTGTTAGACCGAATTACTGGCACATTTAAATAGCAAGTTGATTCTGGTAGCAGCTCTCTTCACAGCTAAATGCAACACGCTTCTAAGAGGACTACAGAGTCCTTGTACTGCAGCTCTTCTGCTAGTAGATTGACATGTTAAAGTGTGAAGAAGGATTTCATGATTTTGTACTTCCAGTAGATTTTTTTAACCTGTTTCATCCATGTTTAGAGGAACATTAACTATTGAAAAGGCAATAATTTAAGTGGGACTATCTCAGGGGCAGGAGGCTTTGATCAAAGAACAACAAAGCGTTGCTCAACAAGAAGTGCCCATTTAAGCAACATTGTCACTTGTCAGTTGCAATTGACAGAGATTTGGTTACTGTGGAAATGATAAAAACATGATCTTTATCTTTGACTGAAGCATTCCTTAAATTTCTCCACTCCACAGTGCTTTCAGTAAATGAGGTTTATTGTACCATGGTATGTCTTAAAGCTATTTCACTGGAGTGGCTGTGCCTTTTGTCACTTTGACAAATGACCTAGAAATTTTTATACACAATTTATTATGCACAGCAGAGAGTGATATACCCTGATGTGTGCACAAAAATCAGTATTTTGTTGTTTTCCTAATGTGGCACTATTATAAAAAGCTGACACCTTTCAAGATCAAATTAAATCTACTGTTATGCACATACACTTAATGAACTCAGTAGACAAAAATCTGAGGACTTTTCTACAGAATACTACATTTTTACTTCATGGCTATTCTCTCACCTGCAAGCTTTCATATAGCAGAAGCTTCTTCTCGGGACTGCAGAAGTTATTTCTACTCTGTGAGGATGCGGGTGGCCTCATGCTGTATGAAGCAGCTTAGAAGTCCTTCGCCCAATTACATATTCCCATATTTCTTGTGAGACCATTGTGTCTGTGTCCTTGATAGTTTATGTAAGCAATCCAAAACTGTGATTTTTATCTTTCTGTTATCCACAGGGAGGTACAGGGAGGTATCCTGGGGAGAATAAAACAACAACTAGTCTGTCTTTGTACTTAAGGGTCAGCTTGGAGACTCTTTGACAACACCTTATTTTTTATGAGTCAGAGACACTCTGACTGACTTTTTCCCCCTTAGGAGGCCAGCATAACTTTATTTTTGTTAAACTTTAAACTGTTACAAATTGTGAAAGTGAAAAACTTGTAAATCTCAGAACTGCAGTGGATTTGATTCGATTTACAGTGCAGTGGATAATCTTGTGGTGACAGTCACTTTGTCAGTTCTCCATTGTGGATATATGGTCCTTGTGTGAGATCTATCCATCCATCCATCCCTTTGCTTCCGCTTATCCTTTGCAGGGTCGCGGGGGTGCTGGAGCCTATCCCAGCTGTCATAGGGCGAGAGGCAGGGTACACCCTGGACAGGTCGCCAGTCTGTCGCAGGGCTAACACATGGACAACCATTCGCACTCACATTCACACCTATGGGCAAGCCGTAGTACCCGGAGGGAACCCACGCAAACACGGGGAGAACATGCAAACTCCACATAGAAAGACCCCGGCCTGATGGTGAAATTGAACTCAGGGCCTTCTTGCTATACAAGATATTTTTTTGAAATTCCTTTAGCAAATCTACAGTCTAGAATCTTTTACTATTTTCTTTGGAAGTGGCAGAAAATGTAGGAAAACTCTGGAATGTCATCGTTGGTGGGTTACTAGACATTTCTTTAATGAGTCAAAGGAAATCACTGAAAGCCTTATTTTAGCAAACCATGGATGTCGTGCTGACCCCAAACAGAGGAGCTTACAAGTTTTACTATTATGTAACACTAACCTGCTAAGTGTGGGATGCTCCAAAAAAAATCCACAATTTGCAGACAATTAAGAGACAGGATTTGTACTGTCTTCAGAATAAGTTGTGTTAACTTACTATCCCATTAGTGACTAAGTGAACTTGGTATTGTCCATACCACTGAATTATTTAAGGCACTATAGACAATTGTGACTTGTGTGACAAATGTGTTTTCACATATGTACAGCGTAGTCAGCACCCAGCGTTGTATGCAACCAAGCAAATATCCAATACAGTCACATTGTCCCATTACCAGAAGATTCCTGCTAATATTCTGATGCTTTTACAGCTAACAAGTGCACATTGTGTGCTGCCTTGAATGTGTTGCACTTGTGTGTTATTGTGTTATTCAGATGCATCAGAGAATATGTGGCGCTACCTAGACGCCTAAGTCCTGCATCGGATTACTGCTATGTTGAGAGAAAGACAGAAAGACAAAGATCAATGAGCTTCATGGAATTATTCATCAATTCACTTTAACCTTTGTGTGTGTGTATGTGTGGTGTTGTGCTATGTTGTGATTGATCATTGCTGGATTGCTGGCTGACAAATGTTGGTCACATTTCTGTGTATGGATTTAAAATATACTTTAACAGGGTCTGCAGTATCTTTGTGCACTTACGCAAGCTGAAGAAAAACAAAATGTTTTTATTCCCGTTCTAACCTTTTCTTCAGCCGCATCAAAAAGCTAACTCCACCCTCTCTCTTCCTGTTTTTATATCCTTGTTTTCCCTTCTTTCTTCGTTTCCTTTACCTTCTCTCTTGTTTCTTTACTCATATTCTATGCCCCTCTGCCCCTTCTTCTCCTTTAGCCCTTTTGCCCTCTTTTGTCTATTTGATGTCATTTCCTCATGTCTCCTCCATCCTCCTTTTACCACTTATCTCTTTCATGTCCTTCTTGACTTGTCTACTTCCTACCTTTTCAGTCTTTTTATTTCGCATGTTCTATTTTCTCCCCCTTTCTTTTCTTTCCCTTTCTCTCTTCTTCCATTTCCTTTGTATCTCGTAGACTCCACCTTTCCCCTGTGACTGAACTAATTAACCAGATTCACATTATGTGTCATGCTTTTCTGAAGCAGTTTCAAAGAAGGACCTTAAATGGGTTAGACTAGTGATTTTTTTGTCTGCTGGCAATTCTCTGCTGTAGACTGGAGGAAAAATGCTGTGATGAAAGAGATTTTCTTCAAGTTGCACTTCCCTGGGGATCACTAATCCTGAACATCAGCGTTAGGGTGCAGTGCTTTGTCTTTGTCTGAGTTCTACTGGGTGTCCAGAAGAGGTTTTACTATATGCTCATGAGGACCACACTTGGATAGCAATGTACTCACTTAAGATCTAAATATTGCTATGCTAAATAACCCCACCCCTAATTACATGCTCTTAAAGTGGAGGATGTTCCCCGTATTAATATGCATATATAATGCATATATATATATATTATATATATATAATAAAAAATAAACAAACACTAAGAGCCAAGGTAATAAAAATTTTTTTTTAATATTTAAAAAAAGATTTTTTGTATGCCTTCTATTCAAAATAAATTATTTTAACCAGTGATATGAATTAAAATAAAGCTTTAAAGGTACAGTGTGGAGAATCTCACTGTTAGATCTTGGTAGATTGCAGTCAACTGATTTCTTTGTATTAGGGTGCAGTAAATATTCCTCCTGACTGTCTAACTGTCTAATTAATTATATTTTACTCCTGCACAGTTGGCGTGGAGCACCCGTAATTTCATTGCATATGTGCAAGGACAATAAAGGACTATTGTTATATTTTATTTCTTATTCTATTTGTTAGAAAAGAAGAAAAGGTGAAAGAAAATAGGTTTTTATGCCTCCCAATTAAAATGCATAATCCCAGCTATGGTGGCTGCTCTAGGACAAACGTGTTTTAGTCAGGTCTAAGGAGCTTAGAAAGAAAAGCATCTGGACTTCTTTAAGTTGCGTCTTCAAGTAACTTAAAGAAGTCCAGACACTTTTCTTTCCAAGCTCCTTAGACTACGATGACCTGGATGACTGAGAATCTTCACAGACATGATGTGTTTTAGTCAGCCAAGAGTGATCAAAAACATTAAATTTGTACCGTACTTCATAAGGGTCATGGCAAGCTGCTTTCCATTTCCTCACAACAGATGTACCCAGGCAGTCTGTTTCTACTGTTGTTTGTATATATTGCATATATAAAAAGTTTTTGTTACAATATATTTTAACATATTTGAATAATATCATCACTTAGTAAATAAATCGGGAATAAAAAACAGACATTTGTCAGTTAAAGATTTTGTGGTATTTGTTATTTTTTACCCCAGAGTCACCTAGAAAAAATCTGTCATACATTTAATTTAATTTAATATTTAAATTCTCTCGTGGCTCAAGAGTTGGGAGTTCGCCTTGTAATCGGAAGGTTGCAGGTTCGAGCCCCGGCTCGGACAGTCTCGGTCGTTGTGTCCTTGGGCAAGACACTTCACCCGTTGCCTACTGGTGGTGGTCAGAGGGCCCGGTGGCGCCAGTGTCCGGCAGCCTTGCCTCTGTCAGTGCGCCCCAGGGTGGCTGTGGCTACAACGTAGCTTGCCATCACCAGTGTGTGAATGTGTGTGTGAATGGGTGAATGACTGGATATGTAAAGCGCTTTGGGGTCCTTAGGGACTAGAAAAGCGCTATATAAATACAGGCCATTTACCATTTACCATTTAAATGTAACTTATAAGGCATGCTGCATATATAGTCGTCTTTAGCCATTTACATAAAACACTATTAGCATCTTGTCATGTTGGTCCATCTTAGCCACTGTATTTAAGATGGTTGGCAACATGGCTGCTTCCACTAATAGATACCCGCTGATATGTATTTCTAATTAATTAATTAAATTTATGAGAATTCTTCAATTTGTTTGAAGATGTAATTATACACTAGTCAGTATATATTCACGACATTCTTCTTTTTGAGTGCTTTCTTTATTAACTTTATTATTTTTTAATAACCTCTTTATTATATATCTATATCTTAAATTGATTTCAGTTTCTCTTACTTTATTATTTTGCTTTTAATTGGCCTCTTACCAACTACTCGGTTGGGTTTAGCTGCTCCTCACAACATTAACCCTCCATGTTGAAAAATAATTCATACCCACTTCATTTCAAAGTGAAGTCAAGCATCCCTGTGTGATGAATTGAAAGTGTTGACTATCATTGTAACTTCATGCTAACAAAAAAGGAAAAGAAAAAAAGCAGTTAGAATGCACTTAGTAAACGGAAACAAATATTTCTTTTAAAAAGGAGAAACTTGACACAGCAAATTGATAAGTATAACATGGCTTTATTGCCCTTAAACAGGGTTTGCCTACTCTATGTTAGTGCCAGTAGCAGCTCTTGTGTGGTTATTAAAGCAGGGAAGAAAAAGAGGTCAAGAAACATTTGCTGTAGTGAGCTGGTTTTAGATTGCTCCTCCTCTGGCCTTCATCTGTCCATCCCTTCTTCACTCATTGTCATTCGTTACAGCTTTGTTTTCACTTCCACTGAAAAGCTGGAGCTGACAGGGTGTACTCTCTCTAGCATTGGATATATAATCTGATGGGTGTTTCCCCATGTTTAGATGCACTAAAACACACAAGTGCACACTACAAACAGCAGCTTTCCATCAGTGGAGGTTTCAGTTTATATTCTCTCCTGCACTGTTTATCACATTTCGGTTGCAGAACTAAATATCACTGATATACAGTTGACTCGGCATGTCAGTTGAACAAAAATCTATCTACAGTCGACCAAAGAGACTGCTGAACAACCCTGCAACCCAGATTAGAGAGATTGTGACCTTGGAAATTAAGATGCTAAATGGTATCACTAAATTTCTGCCCATTCATCCACTTTAACAGATACAGACTATAGATATCTAAATTCCAATATACAGATACACAAAATAATAAATATTGGGTTATCTTGTATGCTGTATCCAGGTAGACTTGACTTAAAACTAAAATTCCATGGGAAATCTTAACAGGCACTTTGCTAACTATGGATTATTACACAGTCTGTAAAAACCCCTGATCCTGATTAGGGATTTTGGCTTGGGTGTGAAGCCCACAGATTTCTAACTATCTGCACTGTAATTTGGATTCATGGACTTTAAATGCCATTTTTGTATTCACCAGGATTTTCAGTTGTGTTTGCAGAGTATTTGTACATCGTCAAGCACATTTTCAGTTTGTCGTACTAAAGTTTTTTTGTGTTACAAGAAATTTAAATAAAAACTTTGCCCACTAGGGAGTGACACTATTTCTTTGGATGGACTACTGGACAGAGCGACATGTTAAAACTTAAACTTTCAATCATTTATAAAATTTGAAAACTTGTAATTTAAGTTTGTTAATCATGTGTCACGATAAAAGGACAACGCACTCAGAACATTTTCAGTTGTTTTCCCTGACGTTTCCTGTTAAGACCCTGTCTAGTGAAACTTGACACTTCCTGGAGATGTTACACATTAAAACAGTTGCAGAGCTAGGTCACTCTTGTAGTAAGCCATATTTCTTGTGTTTGTTTGTTTTTTTTCTCCTTTCATCTTGTCCCCACAAACTGACCACACATTTGTCTTAATGTCTTGCAGCTTGGAGGGAAGGACATGTTTTGGGTTTCTAAAGGGGAACTACTTTTTGCTTAGTGCAGTTTAACTCATCTTTATAAATGGGAGTTGGACTTTGAATAAGCAGCGATGGTGCATTGCAGAGGCACACACACACACACACACATGGTTGCTTGCACACATATTTACAGACAGAAAGAAGGAGGTTCTATGATCCCTCAGTGGGCTTTCTTGTGGCATTATCCTTTATCTGCCCCTCCAGTACCCCCAGTTTTATAGTCATCTAAACCTTTGATGTGAAGCTCTTTATGATAGCACAGTTCACTTTAGTGCTGTGAGCTAGTCAGGTATTAACCTCCGGTATACTGACTATTAGAGTTACAGCACTGCAGCATAGAGAATTAAATACTTGTTCATATGTGATATAATTGGTTACAAATCTAGGAAAATGCAGAAAGTTAAAGTCAAGGTCAAGGTCTCAGTTCTTTCCATGTCTTCTCTGCGTACCTGCTGTCAAAGAGTGGCTCTTGTGTATTACTACATTTTAGTAACTTGTTTGTAGCAAGCTTTATATATTCACTGCTTCACTGAGTAAATGGGTTAAATGCAGAGAGGAATTTCCCCACAGGGATCAATAAAGTATACATTATTACATTATTATTATTATAATTATATACACTAACTGTGAGTGGCATAAAAATGTATATATCCCAGTGAAGTCAACCAACTGAACTTTGAATCCTCCACGTTTCAGTGTTTTATCTGCTACCATTTTGTTTTTGGAATCAGAAGTGATCAAATTTGGACAACATGGTGAGGTCCTAGGCTAATATCTTTTTCACTTTTACCGAGCAATGTGGCTGAAGTGCACAAACAAACTCAACCAGCGGTTTTAATACTAAACTACTGTATAGTACTTTCCCCCTCACACACAATGACACTGTGCCTTTGTCTATAGCAGCTATCTGCTTTCAAACCTGTATTCTGTGTTTTACTGCTTGCCATTTTTCTAATATCGTTTTATCTTCCTTTGTAAAATTAGCGACTCTGCTTCCAGCGAACCTATCCATAATTGTGACTGATCATATATAGCCGTCCCTTTTCATGTGAGCCTGCAGGGGAAACCCTCGGCTATTTTAGTGAAATGATAAAAAGCTTTGTGTGGCTGCTTATCCTGATTGCTGATTGCAATCGGGATAGGGTAGGATTGCAATAACAGATATCAGATACCCAAAAATGGTATGATAAACTGGATTCATAGCCCCCAAAAGAATGTCCAGCTATGTTGATCATACTCAATGCGTTCTCATTAGCAGTCCTGAGGCAAGTATTTAAGAAGCCAAAGATAGACTTTAGTGCAGTTGGTTAGCAGAAAGAGTTGAGCTTAAGCAAATCCAAAGAAATGGATTTCTCTTGCTGTTATAACTTCTGTTATGTGAAGATTTTCATTGAACCCACTCCAGAAAGTAAAAGTTTATGAAATGCATCTTTCATACCTTGAAGGATTTTTGTACTTGCACGGGATGTTTTGGGCCAAATGCAGTCAGTGAGTTATCTAGAACTAGAAAGAACTGCTATAAAGCAGTAGTTTTGAACTAAGGAAATTTCTAAGTTAAATGAAAAAAGTGAACATGAAAACACGTTTTGGTGAACATCAGCCACTACATTTATGGACTTCTATGATTTATGTAAATCGGATATGTGTTTGTTGGTTTGAACACCTGAAGCAAATGAATAAATGAAGCAAATAAAAATGTTAAGATACTATATCTAAATAGTAATTCACCCAAAGTATCCTTATAGCCAATCCAGGCAATAACTCTCCACTTAGGAAAGAAAGGATAGAGAGTTTCTCTGTACCTAAGATGTTTTATGTAAATTTTAAGTCTATGCAGATATCTGCCTTCTTGCCTTTCAGCACTTTATCCTGCCAAAGCTACAAAAGACGCCACAGGCTGAGCTGTTTCTTCTTTCTTCTTTCATTTTTATGTGAAAGAAGAATCAACTTTTGGACATTTTTATTTTGTTGCTGTGTTTGTTCTCTTGTTGATGCAGTTGCTTTTTAAAGATTTATATCAGTGCCCTGGCCGCCACTTTTACAGTGAAGATTGCTGAAATTTTTTTGTTTTTATTTTAAAGTTAAACCCAGTGTGCCGGTGTTCTCTGTTGGATGGGTAAAGATCAGAATGATTCTTTTTCTTTCAGTATCTTTTTTCTGCATAAAGTCCTATGACAAAACTGTGAAGTTGCATTTTTGTTATCTTATCTGGAATTCTGATCCTTATAAATGTCATTATGTGTCTGTATATTGTGTTGTGGCTTTATTATTTTGGCTTATTTGGATGCAGCAGCACTTTCTGTCTTGGTCTCCCTTTGAATTTGTTGTAGATGCCACTTGGCAGAGGCGGTACTGGATGATTTGCAATGCAGATATTGTGTATTTTCTCGCATAAACACAGACACACAAGCAGTGCCTGCTGCTGAGTCACATGGCACAGTCCACCATACACACTGTTGCCCTGAAGCTTTCTACCATTTACTGAGCTCCAGTGATGACCCATCACAGCTTCAAAAGACAGGGAAAGAAAGAAGGCAGCTTTAAAAGATATGTGAGTAAAAATAAAGCCAACGTTAGAGAAGAAATGAGGCCACACTAAATGCTCAGTATCTCTGGCACATGTCTCTGCTCACTGACAGGCAGCTTAGTTGTTACGCCGTGCTCTGGTACATCTTGTCTTTTATTTTTGGTACTTTTTTAAAACCTCTTCTGTGGGCTCAAGCTGGTCTGGTTTGACAGGCATTCACCTGTCATGTCAAGGATTTGAATGCATGCTGTGCTTGTCCTCAGTGTACAGTACCAAGGTTCAAGTGACATTCGTTGTTTTTAAGCTAATGCTGAATACTCTTAAAAGGTTGATATGCTGCAGTACGGGGGAGTATCAAGCAGGAGACTATAGGTTAGCTCTAACATGCTGGTTGATGTTAGCAAGATGTTGAGAATGTTCACCATGTGGCTGTAAGATGTTAGCATGCTAAATTTGTTAATTAGCACTTCACATGATGCTCATGGGAATGCTGTCAGTTTTGCAAGCATAATGTCATCAACCAGAGGGGTTAGATAATGTCCTCAGGTCAGAAGAGTGAAAACAACACTGTAGAGTAAAACACTAAGGTGCTGTTGTAGCTGTAAAGGCAGAGGTAATAATGAGAGTTCTTCTGGGGAACTGAACAGAACATTTTTATTTCATTTAATTGGTGCACTTTTCATGAATACAGTGCCTTCACAGGCACAAATTTTTACAATTTCATTGTGCCATTGTGACATCACCTATTGTGCTTTTGGACTCCTAGTTTTGAAGCTTTTTACCATGAATGTTTCGGTGTTACCATGTTGGTTATTTGAACCCAGAATTTAGGATAAAAGCGATAACTCTAAGTTATCTGCTAATGCCAGTTAGCTTGTTTAGCAAGTTGCAATCATAAACTCGGTCCAATGCCAAAAAAGTCACACTGATTTATTATAGGAGAACCGTTAATGTTGCTAACTGTCACAACATTTCGCTCAGATCATTTTATCTTGACCTTTCGATGGTGCAAATATGTAAAGTCAAGTCTAGAATATCACCAGAGAAGACTCAGACCATTAAAAATGCCTGTCACTATTGCAAATTAAGAACTCAGATCCAAGATGTTAAGGTGTTTTGAAAAATCTTCATTAAACTCTTAAGAAACGTTAACTTAAGAAAAGTTATTATTCAATTTCAGTTTTCTTTAAGTATCACCAAATCACAACAGCAATTGTCTCAAGGTGCTTTATATTGTAAGGTAAAGACCCTACAATTATACAAAGAAAACAGAGAAACCCCCAACAATCATATGACCCCTTGTGAGCAGGCACTTTGGTTACAGTGGGAAGGAAAAACTCTCCAACAGAACTAGGCTCAGGGAGCGGCGTCCGCGACCAGTTGGGCGTGTGTGAAGTGCCTTAATGGAGTGATACAGTACTATGAGGTTTTTAAGATAAGATAGGACCTGATTATTCAAGTCCTTATATGTGTAGAGAATGATTTTAAATTTGATTCTGGATTTAACAGGGAGCCAATGAAGAGAAGCCACTATGGCCGAAATATGCTCTCTCTTTTTACTCCCTGTCAGTACTTTTGCTGCAGCATTTTGGATTAGCTGAAGGCTTCTCAAGGAGTTTTTAGGACATCCTGATAATAATGAATTACAGTAGTCCAGCCTAGAAGTAATAAATGCATGAACTAGTTTTTCAGCGTCACTCTAAGACAGGATGTTTCTAATTTTAGAGATATTGTGCAAATGGAAGAAAACAATCCTACATATTTTATATATGCATAATATGGACATTGATGGACACATCCTGATAAAAAAAACAACTCCAAGATTCCTCACAGTGTTACTGGAGGCCAAGGTAATTCCATCCAGAGTAAAAGTTATTATGATAATGGCAGAATATTCCTCTCAAATCGTCTGGTTCAGTTGTATTATAAATGCCTGGCTTAGTACCTAATGAGTGATTACTTAACCTCTGAGGAAATGGCCATTGTTTTATGTAGGCCCAGAACATGGAGAGGGTCCAAATTTCTTACCATTACCCTAAGGTGACCCTACACCTGCTGAATAAAGAATGACCTCATTGTTTCTTTACACTGTGCATACATTGTTCAGTTATATCACGCAACTATTATGTTTTGGCAGTAAGTATTGTTTATGAAGCATCATTCAGAGAGTTAAGTCACGCTACACGTTGTCAGTCATTAAAAAGTGTTTATGCAAGTCAGGCAGGCAAAAGTTGCAGATCACCATCTCAATACATTTGATCTAAGTTGTCCTTAATTAGCAATAGTGCTAGCTAAATGCTAAGTTTACATTATTTATCCATTTATTTCTCTGTACAGTATATTAGCTCTGTCCCTATGTGTCTGTATTTAAAGCTGTAAAGCAATAAATCCTTATTTGGATATTGATTAGATATCAGGTCAGATTAACTGGGGGAGCTAAAGGCAGTTTCCAAATTTCAGAAAATACTCAGCCGTCAAATATGAAATCAAGTCATTTTGCTAGGTCTGTTGATTACATCATTCTGCAAATGTTTTATGAAAATGACCAAAGAATCAATCCATACAGCCTGGTAAACTTTATGAACCAACTGTAATCTTCTCTTAAATGGTTGGAAATTTGCTATAATATTCTTTTTTCTTTTCTGCGACTGATTTTATAGAAAGTTAGCTAAAATATAAACTTTTGATTCTCATACATTTTCCAGTAAAGCACAGAGTTTCTGTCAGCATATAGCAAGCCTAATTAGAACTGAAACTCAGCCCTGGAACCTTTTTGTTTATGCAAAAGCTGAAACTTGAAATCCATCTTATTAGCCTTTGTTAGCACTTCTACACATATAAAAGTTGAGTATTCTATTACAGTACCTATGAACCTATATAGCATGTTATCTGTATGTATTGTTATAACTGACTGATTGATACTCTTTGATTTAACTTTTAAATACATGGCACAGTACCTAACCCCTCATTTTCACTACTCTTGTGTACATCTTCAGAAAATTTTGTTCTTCATTGGACCTGTAACACTGGTGCTGCATCAAATGCTGCAATAGTAATAGTGTAATAGTGTGTCTTTTTTTATTTGTCAGGTCAAACTTGAAAATGTAACGTTACTCCTACAGAGACTGATGAGATCACAACATCAACATCACTTTACCGCTGACTGGTAAAGTGATTAAATGGTAAATGGACTGGTTCTTATATAGCGCTTTTCTACTCTGTCTGAGCACTCAAAGCGCTCTACACAACTAATTCATTCACCCAATCACACAAGCACTTCTTCTAAGCTCTAAGTGCTCTATCTAACATTCATACACATTCACACTCCGATGGATGCATCGGAGAGCAACATGGGGTTAGTATCTTGCCGAAGGATGTTTGGCATGCAGACTGGAGCAGCCTGGGATCGAACCACCGACCTTCTGGTTAGTGGCTGACCTGCGCTGCCACCTGAGCTGCAGCCACCCCATTAACATTCATTATCTTGATACGATGCAATGTTCTGCTTGGAAGTCTTTGTCTGGATCCCGGAGGTTACTTTGATGTACCATCTACCTAAACATTGCTGTAAACAATCTTGACATATCAGATGTTTTGGTGGCTGGAAGGGGACCATCACAGACAGTATGCTGTGGATGATCAATGTACAATAGTTGGATATGAACAATGGACTGCTCATTATTTTATTTGCTTTTTAGCAACAAAGCATAATAAAAACAATGCCTTTGATCTAACACTGTGGAGTTGTGTGACACCACAACACTGCTTAACATGTTAGACTCTAGGTGTAATTATGAACTTATAACAAATAATAATTAAATCAAATAATAATAAAACAAGATGATTATTTATATTTTCCTTCCTGAAATTATGTTACTTTTGTAATTGATCTCTTAATACTAAGTAAGTGTTAGTTTAATCTGCAGGAACAGTTATGGAAAAAGAATTCTGGACATTTTTTGTATTACCAACCTAAGAATATGTGGGGAATAATATAAGAATAAATACTGTTTTGTTAAATATCACCTTTTACCACCAAACAGGCTGAAAACCAGTTAGCTTATCACTGAGCTGTCAGAAGCTATTTTGGTGTGTACTGGAAAGACTGGGACACACCCAGTGACAGATTACCATTCAGAGGTGTCATTCTCTTAAACGTCCACATGCTTCTATTTATAACAGATAGCTGCAATACCTCAGAGAGGTGAGAAAGAGAGGGAGAGAGAGAGAGTCTTATGACCTACTGCTCATTCCACAGATAGTGACGGACAGCATGCTCACTCTGTGCTTCCATCTGTAATTTCACCAGAGCTGCAGCGTGTTCAGAGGATGTGTCGCAACACTGTCAGTGTACTCTGAACAGATTTCTGGGATTTTGTCTGTAATTATTATCAGCAAAGGACGGAACAGTATATCGCATTTGGAACAGCTGAGTGACAATGCCAGAGGAGAAAGGTAATAATTACCTTTAATATCCTTAAATGAGCTGTTTGTGACGTGTTCACCTGCTGGTAACAGAATTGATTTTCTTTAATAATCACTTACCTTTTAGCAACACCGCTATGCATCACTCACATACTAAATACTATCTTTTTTTTACTTTAATAACTGCAAGTCAGACATTAAAACATAATTTTTAAGTTAGCTCTCGATACAGGGTGTTTGTGTAGGAATATATGTGCGTCTATGAAAGTGAACTTTGAATACAACCAAGCCGCCCTCATGTTATGCAATCCTGATCTGGAGCTTAGGGCACTTTCTCTTTGAATGTGAATGTGAACGACAACAAGCCTGTGGCAGCAAGCTGAATGCTTATACTGCAGGTTGATATGCTGCCTGCCTGCAACATCCCTGGCAACAACACTGTTGTCTTGGTCCATTTCCTGCATCTCAAGCTCTGGGACATTAGCCATTTGGGCTGCTTACAAAGGTATGAGGGCAGGTTGCTAAGAAGAAATACCTATAATAATTCCAATACTTATTTACAGTGTTTTTGGTATTATACCAAATTATGGGGTTGTCATCTTTTAATGGTTTATTGTGTAAAACATCTACTAATATTCCCATGTCTCTATGATGACTTATAGTTTGCGGTGAGAGATCAAAACAAGCTTGTCTGCACAGTAGTGTGATAAATTACACGTTTATATTAATAGATGATTTGAATATATAAAATTTAAAATTTAGCAGCAAAGAAAACAGAGCTAAAGAGGCTTCTTATTCATTGTTGAGTTCAATGAAACAAAGTGAGCTTGCATTGTGTGACTTTTCTTCGTCAGGATTTTATATAAAATTAGCTAAATTCAAGTAATAAGTGCTGCATATTTATCTTTTAATAACAAGCATCGGAAACACGACACATTTTCAGAAGTATTATTTACAAAAAACAAAAACAGAACTCGTTATAAGCATGGCCAGCTCTGAAATAGCATGAAGATTTTGGCTCCCTGTAACTGGCTTGTTGAGTTTAAGCCAATTTAAACCCGATACTGTATGTTATTATGTAAGGTAATATGACATGACTAGAATATTTTGTTTGTTCGTGTTTTTGTAGCTGTAGCTATCACATAAATGTCATGAAGTTAAAATAAGATGCAAAAACATAAAATACTACTACATTATCTCAGTACAACAAAGCTTAAGTACTGGAGTAAATATAGTTTTCATTACTGACCTCCACCCAGTTGGCTGTAAAAAGAAGCCTTACTGCCGTTCCTCATAAACACCCTGTAAATGTCTCCTCCTCTCCACTGCCCACTTTTCAAAATTCATCTAAAGCGTGTTGCTTTGTAAATACAGAAGCATGACTTTTTTGTATAAAGCTGCATTGCCATCACAGTGTGACAAAGCTTGTTAAGTTTGGTGGTGAGGGTACACACCCAGCCACACACACACACACACACACACACACACACATTTTCATGTGCTTCTATTATATACATATATTCTGAAGACATGTACACAAGAATGCACAACAAATATGAGAGGTAAACACTGAGTCAGTAGGAACAGACATACACTCTACTCTAGACTGTGTCTCAGTCCCCACCAAGGACAGTGTATCCTGGATGTGTGATGTAATGGTTGGCTTGCTCTCAGCAGTCGCAACGACGCCTGTCAGTATTCCAGACCTGCCAGTAAACAAACCATCTGTGTGTTGGTCGCCTTACTAGCACTACTATGACATTTCATAATAAGAAATAAAACCAGAAATGACAAAGGTCAAATAAAGCTGGTGTTATTCTAATGTTATTCTAATGTTCTGTCACAATCTGCCCAGACCAAAGTGTCTCACATGTTAGTAACCAGTATGTGCAAATCACTCTAAACCTCACTGGTTCCCATTGAAAATATAAATCTGTAAAATGTGTCAAAATGTGCATTTAAAAAAAAGGCTTACTACTTTTAGATAACAAGTAGAAAATAGCACATTTATTGAAGACTGTTTTCAGCAGTGTATAAATATAAATGTAGTGAGCTAGTAAGGTGTATGTGGGATGTGACTCACTGACTTGTTTTTAATAGCTTTCTTACAACAATGGAGCTCTATCACATGGGCCTTAGATAAACATAAGAGCAAAGTTTAAGTCATTGGTAAAAATATAAATCTGCATTTCTTAATAAAAGTCAGTGTTTTTTCTTGTATTCAGTCTGTTGATGCCAACTAAATACCGACACAGTAGTATTACTTGTGGTAGTATTACTGTATCCAAGCACTTGTAGGAAACAGTATTAGCATTCTGTATGTTTCTTTCAACTTGATAAAAAATTGCTTAAATCTACTTTCAGTTTGGTTTTGGTCTCCACCGAGTCCCCGAGAAAAGATCTGGTTCTTTAGATACAAATTAGTCTGCTATGTTTAAGTACAGCTGTCTGCTGGACAGTGTGCCATAAAAGCACAGACTAAAACAGTGATCAGTCTTACTTCACTTTAAACATACAGTTTGTGTATCTCAGTGACCCTTGAAATTAAAGTTATAGCTCTCTCCTTTATATGGTGGTTTAAAAATAGCTTTTAAGATTTGATCCATAATGACTGCTGAGTTGTTAGACTGTTTCTTGATTGGTTCTAGAAGGTTTTTGATTTCACTCAATGTTCTTTAAAAAAAAGAAATCCTGTCCTGTTCGGCACCTTCTGCAAGGGGGTGTTAATAAAAGGATAGAGTTGATGTACTTTATGTTCTTTCATTCTCAATAGACCCCGTCTTGTCAATATTATCAAAGAAATATTAAGTATTTGTTTTAAATTGTTGTCTCAATCAACACATGGTCAACTATGGTAATTAGTGCTTTTAAATTCTGTTACAATGAAATTGTATAGTAAGAGGTGAATCATGTGTGATTGAGATCAGTGTGCACACTCAGTGACTATGTTTACATTCGTGCAGTTCAATGTAGAGTTGTCCTGTGGATGGTGATAATGGGTTTGAGTCCAACTACTGCTCCCTTCTCAAACACAGCTTCAGGCTGTGACCATAATTTATCCTTCCTTTATCCTAACTCTTTCATCCTGTCCAGACTTCTCTTTTTATTCCTCCCTAATCAGCTTAATTGCTGATGAACAGTTCACATATGAGTATACTGTGTACACCTATACTCTGATCTGCTGAGCAGTTTAGTGACTGCTGAAGTGATCAAAAAGCTCTCCAGTGGCTGGACCACTAGGATGGATGAGATTCTTCGAGTTCCTAAAGGCTCTGGATGTTGTAGCGCTGTCTTGGTTGCCTCTACAGAATTGAATGGGAATCGAAGACAGTGCCTCTGGATTGAAAGACCAGCAGGTTGTCTGCCAATCAAGGATCCCTTCTGTTATCAATAATTACATATTTTCTAAAAGTAAATATTTAATTGGATACCTGTGATTATTATTATGTCTTTGTTACAGCACATCAGCTATCTGTGGGCAGTCCCTGGTACGTCTTTCAATATAGTTTGCTTTTATAGACAGTAAAAAAAATCAGACAACACAGTACAGGACACAATAGATATATATAAAGATCTAAATATATATAGATAGATATATCTATATCTATATCTAGATATATATGTATATATCTAGATATAGATAGATAGATATCTATCTATAGATAGATAGATAGATAGATAGATAGATAGATAGATAGATAGATAGATAGATAGATAGATAGATAGATAGATTAGTAGATTATTCACTGACTCTGTGAGATATTCCTCTTTAAGAACTTTTTTTTTCAACTGCAATAGCCTTCAGGTTCATACTGAAGACATATGAGGGCAAGAAAACTGACCTCAGCTGTTTAAGGTCAAAGTCATAAAATGGGAGATGGAACCTTTAGACAAGCTGGAAGTATGCTAAAAAGCTTACATATAGTTTACATATAGTGTGCTGGTTACCTTGTACTGTTTTATACTGAGGCAAATTCATGGACATATTACAGTGCAGCCTCCTGCAGTAACACATGGGATCATATCAGTGGGTTGTGTCATCCACGTGGAATAACTATTCACTGAGCCAGCTGTCACAGGAAGGGCAAAGAATCATATGCTCTCACACAAAGGCCACATTCAGATGAAAACATAGTAGTTGCCTATTCTTTCTCTGCTTTGGGCCATTATGGAGGTTTATGACTGCTTAAATAATGTCCTGGTGGTTATTCTGGTTACTTGAATAATACATAGCATTATGAAAACTGGTAGTCAGCACTTGCACTTTTCTGTTTGCCTTAACTAAGCCAGCAAAAGTATTCTGGTGTCATCTGCCAGAGAGGTTGAAGGTCTGCTTTTTGTAGTGTTTGACCTCATGGTCAGAGATTCAGTGCCGCACGGGTCAGGTTGCAGGCATCACTGCACAGGTGGATGTGACGGCTTAAAGTGGGAAAAATCCTAAATCATAATGTCTGACTAAATTCAAAAAACTGCATGTTCCTCTTTTTACCACTGGGGTTGTATTCAGTGAACTTTGCCAATGACGCTTGCCTTGCGTCTTTTTCTTGGCTTCTAACAAGGGTGAGATAATGGAGGGAGTGTTCTGTTAGGGTGAAGGACAGGAAACTCTTTAGCAATGAAGTAATGGCAATTTCAAGGTAAAGCAAGGTGTCAGCAGGCCCTTAAAAAAATCTCACATGTTGTTGATCATATTATTTAGGCATATAACTTTAAGAGGATGTGAATACACCCAATAAAAGTATTTGAATTCCAAAATTGTGTTTAATAGGTCTCCTAAACATTCCGGGATATTCTGGGTTTTCTGGGACTGAATCACTTACCGCTTTGGTCAGAAATTTGACACTTAGACCTCTGGTGCAGAGACTATGCTGACATAGTCAACGTTTTATTCAGATACTAAAATAAATAAGATGGTAACAATCACTAGTGGTCTTCAAAATCTGTTGCCATGCAAAGTTGATTTTGTATTACTTCAGAAATATACTTCAGAAAAGTGTCACATTCATTAAAGAAACTTGTAGTTTATTGATACCATGATAGTCCACCTAAAAAATTGTCAATCTGTGAACAGCTGGTTACCTAAGTAGCTTTTCTAGAAGATGTGTTGCAGCTTCCCAGGTACATTTTAGCATTTTTTTTTTAACAATTTAAAGTAATAGTTGAAAGAATTTTCACTGATGCTCCTATGCTTTTTACAAAGATTTTACAAATATTTTAAAATGTGTGAAGAAGAAAATGAAAAGTCCCCAAGGTCAGCAGCTCAGCAGCCTCAAAGTACTACTGCTGTGGTTCTGTGAACATAATGATCTCCTGCCCACCCCTGCTGCCTCTGCAGATGGTTCACACAAGGAATGCTGCAGAGCATCATGGGATCCCTGTGAGTGTGAGGGAACACTATTTTTAGGAGCTGGACCATGGCTTCTTGAAAAGGCATTAGAGATAAGGCTGCAGCAATGGCCTCTGTGTATTATACACACACACATGTGTGTGTGTATATATATATATATATATATATATATATATGTGTGTGTGTGTGTGTGTGTGTGTGTGTGTGTGTGTGTGTGTGTGTGTGTGTGTGTGTGTGTGTGTTTGTGTGTGTATGTGTGTATGTTGCATTGCACAGATAGTGTTTCCTACCCGACCACGACCTTTGGGACAACAGCATTAGTAGCGCACTAGCGCCTGTCAGCCAACGCAGGCACCAGTGAGACTGATTGATGATGGGGACAACTGGCCCCCTGGAGAAGATCAGATACTAGCAGGAGTAGCGGACTCCTGGGAAAGACTCTCCACTCACAGCATAGTAACTTTCTGTCTTCCTTCACAGAATGGAAATTTATTACATTTTCACAAATGAATTATTTCAAAATCCCTGTACTTCCACTCCTTTGTTCTCAACCTTTAACCTCTGCACTGGTAGTTACTTGCAGGGACAGAAATGAATTGGTCAGAAATATATATGAGTGCACTTTCCTGAGTTTTTTTAAGATTTATTTTTCATTTAATCATTGGGTGATGTTAAATGAGGGATTATGTGGTCCATTCTAAGAAATAGATTGGTTGTTTCATTTGCATTTTCACAAAAAAATGGTAGTATCTCCTGGCAGGCATACTCTCAAACTGGGCTAAATAGAATTATTGCAAAACAACTGATGATTAATTGTTAGATTGATTACTTGGCATTTTGAAACACGAAGATGAAAATAGCAACCGATCAAGGATCCTAGCAGTAATTTAACATGGATCAAGCAGACTACTCTTTATTTATTTTTGTCAGCTAACTGCATCAAATATAAGCAGTAAATTGCTCAATCCCTGCACAGACAGAATATTGAACCCTTATCACATACCACTACAAATGTCTGCCGACAGCCTGAATGCGTTGTTCAACTTGCCAGATTTTACATCTGGTAAAAATGATCAGCTCCTGTCTCTTCCTCACCCCTGCCTTCCTCTTCTGTTTGCTATTTGAATAGGAAGTAGTGACACTGGACACTGGATCCCTCCCAACAGGTGCAAGGGTTCAGCAGCACATGCCAGGTCAGATCAGAAGGCAGAACCCCTCCAGGCTTCCCTGTTACTGCAAATCCCTATTGCCCTCCCTCCTCCTGACACTTTCTCACTTTTGGGCTGTTGTCTTTTCCAGATGGTTCCAATCAGCATGGTCCTGGACCTTTTTTATGTATTTTTTCAAACAAGGACTCAAGAGTTTCCCCTCCTAAATTCTTGTCTTTATTGGTTGCCATGCTCATATATGCTCTGCATGGTAGCTTCAATAAAGTCCCATTTCCTGAACATGACAACATTTTAAAAAATCCCTCTTATTCCCATTATTCATTTTGGATGTCAGCTAATTTTCAAGTTAGCAATCCAGTTAAACTAGGAAGAGATGGTTACTGTCTAGAATATCCTATTGCTCACATTTAGCACTACTGTAAGTCCACACACACTGCTGTAGATGCTATCTGGCCATTAATTGATTGTTAAAAGTGATAATCATTCCTGTAGTAATGGCGCTTGGGTGCACTTCTGTACCAACTAATGTTGCAGAAGGTGTGGTTAACCTAAACCAAAGGGCTTTTGAATTTGTGAATAATATTGTCAAAGGTTGTCTTTTAATCTCGATAAACCAATGAGCTTTTCTTAGTTCTAACCAAGTAGTTTTTCGAGTTTGTTTTGTTTTGTTTCTTGATGTCTCAGTAAGAGTTAAGAGATTTTATATTTTAATGTCTGCAACTTTTACTGAACAATGCCTGACTCTAGCTTGCAATCTGCTAATTAGTTAGCAGTACTTAACAGATGTACAAATGTGTTCATAAAGAGTTAGTCATACAGACAAGATATAGTCAGCTTTTTATCACATAAATGGCTGTCTTTTGACTTTGTGTGCTTTCCTAATGATATGAGACTCATATCAATCTTCTCATGTTATTCTCAAATTTAATTTATTTAGGGTTTTTTTAGATCAATAAAGAATGGCGGTAGGAAAAAAATTATTTGGATTGGACTGAAAAGTTTTCCTTTGACTTTCTATGGAAATGTTTTTTTCTGGCTTCATTTTACTAGATTACACAGTTAAATTGAACTGAAAAACACGGTAGCATTAATACAACATTATCTCAATAGAGCAGCTAATTAACATCCGATGAAGTGAGTAAAGTGGAATGAACGATAATGTTTACCAGCAACAAGTTCTTGGTTAGCTTCCAAAAAGTAGCTCTGCGTGGCTCACTGTTATTATCCATGTGCTTTCTTTTTTTTCTCTTTCTCCGAATCAATTCATTTGATGAACTTCCCTTTCCGAGCCCAATTATTGGTAACCATGGAGACCTGATGAAACCGGTCTGACGACACAAATGTTTCCTGAGAACACAAAGGGCCTTTTGTTAAGCTGCTGCCCCAGTCAGTACTGAAAGGCAGATCAGCATACGAGCCTATTCTGCTAGGCTTACGATGAAAGGGCAAAGGGGTGAGGTGTATTGATAGAACTGTTGGGATGGACATGTCAGGGTCTTACAGTGTGTGTGTCTGTGTTTTGGTTTTTGTTACTGTGGCTGGTTTGATGTTTTTCTTAGCTTACCTTGATTCACTCCCTCCTTCCTGTGTGGGAGAAACAAAGAGAAGAAAGAAGTTGTAAAGTCCATTCACTATAGGGTTTATGTAGCCTTTATGATTTCGACTGTGTGCCTGTTAGCAAAACACAGCGCCATGAAAGAATATTTGTCCCTTCCTACTTACTAATAGTAGTTTTTCAGGCCTGATTACTGCCAGATCTCTTAGATCAAGTTGAAGTAGGCTAAAAGATCTCAAAAAACAACACATCGTGACATAGTCTAAAGAAACTGTTGAGAAACAGAGTTATTGAAATTAGTCTGGAATGGGTTACAAAGCCACTTCTAAGGTTTTGGGTGCATTATCCTCAAATGGAGGAAGATTGGAACAACCTGTCGTAGTCAGTTGTGAACCTTCCCAAGAGTGGTTGGCCTGCCGTTATTACTTTAAGATTGCATTGGCAATGCATTGACAAGGTCACAAAAGAACCCAAAACATCTAAAGAACTGCAGACTTCACTTGCCTCATTTAGGCTATGTCCACACTAATGCATTTTTGTTTGAAAATGCATCGTTTCTCTCCCTTTTGGCCTCCCGTCCACACTGAGACGGCGTTTTCCCCAAGGAAAAATGCAGCGTTTTGGAAATGCTCTCGAAAACACATGCATTTCAAAACGGAGCTGTCCCGTCGCAGTGTGGACACTCGAAAACGCAGACTTTCTAAAACGATGACGCGTTTTAGTCATGTGATGCAGTCATGTGACCAATTAAACAAAGATAGCGGAGGGCATTATACAGCAGTTGTTTTGATTGCTCTCAATTTTGACAGCGCTAAAAAAGATTAATATCAGTTTGTACATGCTCCAGATAGCTTTTCTTCAAATTCTTTAATTCTCACTCGCTTTTGCACATGCTCAGTACCGGAACGTAAGCGTTTTCGGTCGTTTCAATGTGGACGCACAACTCTGTGAAAACGACTGAAAACGCTAATGTGGATGCGGAGCGTTTTCAGATGAAAACGCCGTTTTCAAATCTATCCGGGCTAGTGTGGAAGTAGCCTTAATGTCAGTGTTCATGATTCAGCAATAACAAAGAGACCAAGCAAAAATGGCATTTATGGAAGCATTCCAAGGTTAAAACCACTGCTGACCAATAAGATCACAAAATGACTTTTTCAGATAGGGCCAGGTAGGTTTGGATTTTTTTCCCCTTTTCCCTGTTTAAAAAACACATTAGTATTTACTCAGGTTGTTGTTCTCTAATATGATTTGTTTGATGATTTGAAACACTCAATTGTACGTCCTCATATTGCTCAACATAGCAAATGGCTCAATAGAGAGGAGAGTAAGAAGACAATCCTACCTGCCAGTAAATTATGAAAATAACAAACCTGTTTCAGTGTTGAGACAGAGAACAAAGAAAAACAAATGAGAACGTTATATTTATATCTTTGTGTCACATTCCGAGTGTCGAGTTGGATATTTTTGGATCAAAGCACTGTTTCTATTTTAGCAATGAAATCTGACATTGCACATAAGATTTTTAAGTGTTTATTAGACATGAGATACAAGTATAAGATATGAATAAAGGGCTCATAGAAATTAAACAAATCATTTTGGATTTTATCAACCTTATAAGCAGTTATCTGCCATATATTGGGAGTATTACTCTAAACACAGTACTTACAAATTATATCTACTACAGTATAATCTAAAATTTCCTTATCTGTGTCCCTGTATGTTCCCCCTCCAGTGTTTCAGCAGCAGGCTGTCCACAGCCCTCTGGAGCAACAGAAGCAGAAACAGAAGCAGGGTAGCAGTGGAGGACCTGTCGCCTGCCAGAACTGTGGAAAGCCCTGCAAAGGGGAGGCACTCCGAGTTCAGAACAAACACTTTCATATCAAGTGTTTCATCTGCAAAGGTATGTAACACCAAATCAGAGCCACAGCCTACAATAATAGATGGAAAACTCCAATGATTAGACAGCCCTCTATGAGCAAGCACTAGGGGATAGTGGTAAGGAAGAACTCCCTTTTAACAGGGAAAAAAAACAACTGTAGCTCAGAGAGGGGCAGTCATCTGCTGCAACCAGTTGAGAGTGAAGGGAAAGAGAAAAATAAAGGGAGAGCATAGGGAGACAGGAAAAAACACAAACTATAACTGTAACTGCTCTCTTCATCAGAGGGATGGGTCTGGATCCTAGAAACCTAGGAACAAAAACCAAGCCTGTACTCTGAGAGCAAAGTACTGTATTATGATAATATAATACTACGTGGTCTTTTAAGATATGATGGTGCCTGAGTAATCAAGACTTTGTATGTGAAAAGAAGTTTAAAACACATTCTAGATTTACCAGGAAGTCAGTGAAGAGAAGCTGAAGTGGTGGAAATAGGATCTCTGTTTCACATCCCTCTCAGTACTTTTGCTGCAACGTTTTGTATCAAATTGAGGCTTTTCAGGGAGCCTTTAGAACAGCCAAATAATAATGAATTACAGCCAAGAAGTAATGCACATGCATGAATTGCACTCTGAGATGGGATGATACAAATTTTAGCAATATTTTGTGCATTAATGTGCATATTGCAGCACATATCCCATTCCTCACAGCATTACTGGAGGTCAAGGTAATGCCAGCCAGAGTATCTAGTTAGACACCATGTGGCTGAGATTTAGAGAACTGAATAAAAAAGCATTGGTTTATTGTTTTTCTGTGTACTGTAATAGCACATCTATAGTTGAGCAATACAGTCATTATTAATGGGTTGGTCAAAGCTAACCAGCTGTAGGTGTGAGTGTGAGTGTGTGTGCATGTGTGTCTGTGTTTGTGTGTAATTGAGGGGTAGGGTGGGAGTGAGGGGATTTTTTCTTTGTACATATAATCTGGGAGGGTAGCTGTAAGTGTCAGAAACTTGAAATGTGAGCATGTTCCATTTGTGTATATGTGTGTGCTTGTGGGTTGTGGATGTTTTTCTTTTTTCTTTTCACATGTGACTTTGAGTATGTATTTTCACCACTCCCAGGCCAGACTCCCAGCTCGATTCTTGTGTCAGACTGCTGTTGTTGTCAACACACGCTCCGGTTGCTAGGCAATGGTTGGGGTCGTTAAAGTGTCGGCAGCTTCCTGGAGTTTAATCTTACACTGACCAGCAGACTCGCTGTCTGTACATTTACACCCTCCCATTACCACTACCTCCATCTTTAACTCTGTTATCAAGTGATAAAGTGGCAGTGTTTGCATTGCCATCACAAGATTATAAGTGCACTGCACTCAGTGGTCAGCTTGTTTTTGTTTTACTTAACAGATGATTCCTTTTTATTGCAAGTTGTAGCCTTTTTAAATAGTTTTGGCCATTATTGTTGTGTAGACCAACACTACATATCACGCTGCATGCTACAGATTACTGTATTTATATCCTGTATGGCACAAAATAGTTAATAAAAACATCATCTTTGCTGCTATTAATTTAAAAAGTCTGATTTGTCAGTAATGACAGCATCTATTAAACTGTCACACTTTACTGATTGAGCTGTTCCTTCATGAAGAGCTTTTATGATTGGTTTGAAAAAAAAATGGGCAAATTGAGTATTCAGTATTATTCAGTGAGTATGCTAATACCAACTAGAGTTGGATGTCTCGAGACCACTTTTACGTGGTCTTGGTCTTGTCTTGGTCTCAACGAACTTTTTTCTTGGTCTTCTCTTGGTCTCGGATCCCTCAGTCTTGTCTTGGTCTCGCTGTCTTGGTCTTGCTGTCTCAGAGCGACATAGTGGTCGGGAGATTTGGAGTCAACAGTATCCATGACACACAACGTAACGTTCGATAATGTGTCATGCGTAAAAGCATCAGCTCTAAGAGCTGTGGTTAGAGAGTGCTTTGTAGTGAATCAGAAGAGTCGACTCCCATTGAGTCGACTCACTTAATTTCCTTTCGCTGCTCAGCTCTCACACAGTGGCTCAGCTATGCTCCAATCCCTCCATATTGTGGCCAATCACATGCGAGGATATAGGATAATATCATTATGTGAAAAACAGAGAGGGTGAGAGACGCGACAGTCAAGTGGAGCGTGCGTCTGTCCTCTCAGTAAGCGAGTGAGACAGTAGACAGCAGTGAGGAGGGGTGTGCGAGTGCATCGCAAAAACACATAAATATGCCTGGCACCCGTAAACGAAGCAGCATCTGGCTGCAGTTTAAAGACTTTTTTGTCTTGGTCTTGGTCTCGTCTCGACTTTGTCTTGGTCTTGACTCGGTCTTGACTCGGTCTGTCTTGGTCTTGGTATTGTCTTGGTCGTGGTTTAGGCAGTCTTGACTACAAGTCTAATACCAACACACAACAGTCAGAGGAGCTATGTAAGGGTTCTCTTTACCCCACCCAAAAGTGCTTGGCTGTTCCTCCCATCTATAAATCTAAAGCATGACCACAGTAATTCAATTTCCAACGAATTTGGCCTGTTAAATGTGCTGATTATCCCAGCATTGTGAGGGCTAGGTGGGGAGTCAGGTTCGGTTAGTTATTAAAACTTCCAGATGTGGAGTCATAGGAGTTTGAAACTTTTGAGTATGCCAATAAAATAAACCATAGCAGGCTTAGTGGCAATGACATTTTTCAATCCGCAGTTCAAAATTTAACATCAAAGAAAAGAGGAGACACCCAAAGGAGTGTTAGCAGCCTACTTCAACAAAGTGTAATGCTAATTGAGATGTTAGGTTTTTCTCCCAGTGCATGCTTCATGGAAGAGAATCATGACCTTTGATTTTATTACAGTATTATCACCAGTTACCTTAAGCCTGGGCCTTAGCCAAGAGGTTAACAGTGGCCAGATCTGAAGCAAGGAACCCCAAAAGCTCAGCTAGCTCTGTTTAATATATCAAGGTTTCTGCGGGTTCATCATAATATACATAGTCTTAGTGCTTTTGGCAACAGCACCTGACAGCGTGCTTTCAAGTGACTGCAGTTACTTACTAAAGTGATTAAGACAATGAAGGTACTTTCTAATTAATGTATTTCACTATATTTAGACGGGTTTCAAAGATAAGACATCATCAGCGTAATTTGAAACAAAGAGGATTGACAATATATAGAAACCAGGTGAGGCCCAAGTGCCATTCACAAACAAGAGCTTTCATTACATAAAAGAAAACATCTGCAAAAGCCTCAAAGGGTAATGAATGAGAAGATAACAAGAACCATGTGGCATCACTCACTGTTAGAAACCAACTGACAGCATGTTAAAAATATACTTTTTGAGATATCAACATCAAAATATTATTAACAACTGACATAGAAAACTGACATAGAAAAAATATAACAACTTTTGGGGACTGCATTAGATTAAAAACAGAAAAATATTAGAAACGAAATAAGAATTGAATTGAAATCTGTGTCTCAGATTGGATCTGTCTCCCTCCCCTCAACCCAAGCTGGTCATAGCTGCCCCTCCCTATGCCTAAATCTGCTGGAGGTTTCTTCTTGTTAAAATTAGTAAGAATTAAAATAAAGCTTTTCCTTCCCACTATTGTCAAGTGCTGGCTGATTGGGTAGTCTTTTTTTTCTGTATTATTATGGAGTCTTTACTGCGTTGAGGAAACTGTAATTTGTTGCTATATAAATAAATTGAATGCGATTGGACCAGATAAGCTAATTTTCTGAAACACTTCACTGGATTCACATAACCCCTCCAAGTTGAAGATGAATCATTGAAAATCATATGTGGGATGAGTAAAGTCCCACATAGTACTTTAATTGTCTTAAATATCTTTTTAAAGAAAGAAGAGGACTTTGTCTTTCTTATTTTATTATAAAAATTTGACAAACATCCCAGTCACCCACCCCCCATTAGTGATGAGCACTAATTGCTGTTTTTATTGTAGCTTCCAGCAACACCTAACTGTATGGTTGAGGAAGTGTGTTTTATTTAGGTACCAACTGTGGCCTTCTCTGTATATCCTGTTTTGTCTGTGTCTCAGACATCTTTAAGCTAGCAGTGAGACGCCATCAATAGCAGACAGCTGCAGACAATACGACCTGGCCGAACAGCTCAGACAGACATTTATCCCCTGTTTTTACTCTCTTGAAGGGCCATCACATCATCCAAACAGCATTTGAATACAGCGGGGAATACTCAAACGTGAAAATATGTGGACACACCCTAAAGCAGCGAAGCCTGCATGAAAACAGATAAATGAGAAGTGTTAGGAAGGCTTCATTATGTCAGACTTGTCATTCTCACGCCACATTGGCAAGCATGTATGCTAATCTTTTATTTCACACTGGGTTCTCCATACAGGTAAAAATGTTAGTTTTTTTTTTTTCATGAAGTAGGCAAAGTCTGCTGAGGCAGTATACCTCACCTCTCAGTGCGGCTTGCACATCCCGTATACACATACGCAGGTATACAAGGATATAATATTACATGTTTGAGTTAAAGTCCGCAGCTAAGAAACAGAGGGAAACTGAACATTTGCTTTACAGGAAATTAGTTGATTTTTTTCTTTAAATCATGACATTCAGTAGCTTCAGAACATTTTTTTCAAACTTTTTCATAGTTCTAGTAAATATTAAAGATAGTTCTCCCTTTTTTCTGTATCAAATCTGCAAGAGCTAAGGCCCATTGCAGTTCTTCCTTTTAGGGTCTATTTTACCTCCTGTGTAATATATAGTTTTCCAGCATGTACTGCGATTCGTCCCAGTGTAAGTGTGCCAACACGTTCTCATCCCAAAACGTAACATACCGACACTATGTGACAAACCGTCGGTATGTTACGCTTTCGGCAGCCAAAATTTCTGCATGTTACGTATTCAGAGACATGAGAACCGTTTGGAATGAACCTAGACATCTACATTTCTTTTACGTTCTGATCATCAATCGCTTTGGAAAACACTATGTGATACGGTTAAGGTTATGATTATGGTTAAGGTTAGGGTTAGGGATGGATTGCACGGCAGGCGTGTGTGTTACCGCCACAAGCGTCATTCTATTGGATTCCATCCACAATCTGGAGCGTATCATAGGGACGCGGAACTATGAGACTCCTCGGGATGTGACAAATTGTTGGTATGTTATGCGTTGGGAATGAGAATGCTCTCAAGTGTGCATTGTGTTGTCGAACATACACAATTTAAATAGTATTAGTCGTATACAACATAGAACTTAGCGAAAGATTAGATTTTGAGAATGGTAAATGGTAAATGGCCTGTATTTGTATAGCGCTTTTACTAGCCCCGCCTAAGGACCCCAAAGCGCTTTACATACCCAGTCATCCACCCATTCACACACACATTCACACACTGGTGGAGGCAAGCTACAGTTGTAGCCACAGCTGCCCTGGGGCAGACTGACAGAAGCGAGGCTGCCATATTGCGCCATCGGCCCTTCTGGCCAAGAATAAACCAACTGTGAAGACCAGGCTTCACTGAACACTTATTTAATGGAAGAAATACACAAACACAACACAAGCAAAGAAATACTTGCTTAAAATACCACAAGAAGATGTATGGCTACCAGCTACTGTGTCACTCGTGAGTTTTCTGCTCTTTTGGACGGGTGCATCAGAGACTGCCCAACCAGGGTATGTCAGATATGTTCCCATTGGGAGTTGAACTTTTGAACTGCTTTTGTCACTGGTTCTGTTCATAACTTTTATGGGCAAAATTCAGCACAGCAAGTGGTGGAAGGTTTCCCTTTTGATTATCTCAAGATCTTGTGTTTCCTTTTTGGTAATGGTGTAGTCTTTCTGGCTTCATCAAGAAGTGCCCTTCAGATTCTGCTTGATCAGTTTGTAGCCAAGTTTTTAAGGCAAAGTCCTTATTGTGGCAGTCTTAACATGATTAACTCATATGTGATTAATTCTTAAATTCCCAGTAAATTCCCCAGCTGCTAAGCCAAGAAAAAATGCTCATTGTCTTTTTTTAACTACTTCCTGTGGCTGTTAATACAAAAATAAACTACTTGCTTACCGATATCATTATTTGAATAAATATACCAAGTCCAAAGTCATTAAGAGGCAGGCTATAATGGGGTTTCCACTGCATGTTGTATGCAATTACAGCCTACTGCATTGTTTTTTTGGACAATTACCTAACCAGTCTGTGCTTCTTCCTGGAAGTAAATAGACAGTGTTGGCCACATGTTATGGTCCTCGTAGTCCAGTCATTGGTGTTATAATAGCAGATGGTTGTGATGTTCTCAGTCGGGTGTTGGCTGTTGAATTGTCTCCTTCTTGGAAGCCAACTAACCAGAACATATTTAGAGGAAGTGTGTGCGTGTGTGTGCATCATTGGGCTGGGGGTGCTGACCTCAAGCACATGTGTATTAAGTTGGTGGGGCAAAAAAAAAAAGGTGTGGAAGTGTTCACCTTCAAGTAGAAAATAGACAGACCTCCCTCATCTGTACAGTCCTGTTTGCAGCAAGCATTTAACGAATTAGAAGAATCAACCTTGGATTTTCTTTCCCAAGTACATTTCAGTTAGCCTGTAAAAAATCAGTGTAAGCAGACTGAAGATGCTATAGTTAAGGTTGTGAAATGGATTGGTATTGACAACGTCCCACACACATGTGCATGAAGCGCCTTGGGGCAACAGTTGTTGTGATTTAGTGCTATATATAAATAAAGTTGAATTGAGCGGTGATTCATTGTAAAACACAAGTTGCAGTCAGACTCTTACATTTATAGCAGAGAGCACGTGCCGCATGTATATTTAACCCTGATGACACACAAAACACACGCAGGCTCACACAGTGAGAGCATTGTGAAACATGAGTTAGAGTCAAGGTCACCTTCTTGTAACGACACGGCATGTCAGTATATAGGGTCTCTGAGGATGAAGGATGTTATAAAGATAAAGAACATCTTAATGTTTTTTGGAAAAACACACAAACACAATCCCAAAACAGTACTTGTGGTACCTTACTTGTGAACATTTGAAAACTGATTTTCTTGAAACTGGTCTTAATTAAAACTGTAAAAAATATTGTGGGTGGATGCAATAAGTGGATGCAATCTTGACTGAAAGCTATCTTTTGTGTTACTATTTTGAGCTTTATTGAAATAACACAAACCACAAATTAGCAAAAAATTACAGGTCTTGTAAGCTTAGTGTTTTCAATGTTAGTTTACCGATTGCTGAAGAGTTTCTGAGTATATCCAGAACACATAAGAGAAGGGTTGCAGCCACTCTGGAGCTCCACAGTAGGCAGAAACACATGACCTGCATAGATAAAGTGGAAATCGCGCAAGTGTATCATAAAGGCTGTGACAGAGTCATTCATATAGACGCCGCATATGCCACATGGCTGAGAGCAGCCGTCTTGGGTTCGAATCCGACCCATGGCCCTTTGCCGCATGTGTTCCCCGCTCTCACTCCCTCAGCTTTCCTGTCACTCTTCACTTTACCCTTTCAAATAAAGCCGTAAAAAGCCCCGAAAAACCCAACATGGAACCCTAACCCTTAATCCTAACCATACTGTGTGTGGAGGTCCACACCTGCAGCCAGGTACTTTTGACACATAAAGGAACAGTAGCATGTTAGCTCTGTTTGTTTTTCCTTTGAGAAAAATATCTGCCTTCTTAGCTCCACTATATACAGCAAAAATTTATGGTAGTGGTTAATAGGGGTGGGTCTTTATAATCGATTTATCGATTAAAATCGATTCTGGCTTGGATAACGTGAGATCGATTCATTAAAATCCTGAATCAATTTTTTAATATAAATTTATTTTGCCCGAAATGCCAGAATCTCTGGTGAAATCTCACAAAATTTCAACAACCACCAAACAGCTAAGACAGTAAATGAGAGCAGGTACACGGATTCTGCACAAAGACGTAAACACAAAGCGCGGACCTGCGGATCAGAATCAGTGAGATGTCGCCTTTCTTACCCGACGGCACGGACACGGTCAGGGCTGAAAGCCGACAGCTCGCTGATTCTGATCTGTCGCCGGGTCCGCGCTTTGTGTTCACACCCTTTTTGCGCTGATTCTAAAGCTGTTAGTTTTATCTCTCTCCAAACAATATTGACCGAACCAGCAGCAAAAGAAGATCCAAACTACGCTTCACATAAACATCGTCATGAATTCCCTCTAACTTTTACTGTTTTGCTTCCACCATGATAAAATCACACTTCATGCACAGCTCTCTCTCTCTCTCTCTCTCTGTGTGTGTACTTCAAGAACAGTTTCCCGTCTAAAAATCTGTTTTCTGCATTATTCGCTTGCTTGTTACGCACAAGTCTACTGTTATTTACAGCGCTGTCGGCCGCTGTTTTTTCCTTTTACTTACTTCCAAAAAGAAAACCTAATTTCTGCCGTTCAATACTGAACATATTTAAACTTTTTAAAATTATGCAAAATGCAAAACGCTTAGCTGTGTCTCTAATAACACCGCTGTAACGTCAGAGGTAACGTTCATATGTTTATTAATGGTTTTCTTTCATTTTTGATGTACTGCAGAATATTTTTATAAAATCCCAGGCCAGGAAAACCACCTTCATGTTTTTCTGTGTTTTATCTTCAGCTACTTTGACACAAAGGCATCTGCTGTGACGCTCACACCTGTGATAAAGTCTTGCGTGTGTCAGCTTCCTTTTTATAGATACAAAAATATGTAAATGTACTGATCTGAATCATAATATTTCTGACTGTCAAAATTTCCCAGATTCAAATTGAATTGAATCGAATCGAATCGTGGATCGAATCGATTTGGGACCTTGTGAATCGGAAACGAATCGATTCTAGAAATCAGTGACAATACCCAGCCCTAGTGGTTAACTCTTTCTTTTTTTTGCTATGATTGTGGTATGCAGTGCGTTTAGGTTAGCTTTTTGTACTTAATTAGAAGGCAGCTGTTGCTAGCCGGTGAACCAAAACAGTGATGGGGCTGATCAACCAAAACGATGAGCCAGAAAAGGTTAAGGTTAAAGTTCCCCCACAAAACTGTAAAATCTGTAAAGATTTAAACAATCGCTTTCATATTCAACAGAATGTTATTTCATATCTACCGTAGTTTTCGGGTCATAAGCCGCTACTTTTTTCCCACACTGTGAACACTGCGGCTTATACTGACGTGCGGCTAATGCATATTTTTTTTCATGCGGCCAAAAACATTTTGCCTGGTAACAGTAGACCAATCAAAATGATAAGTAGTATATATACGGTATATATTTTTATCGGTTGTTAAGAGACGTTGTAATGTTGTTTGTGCACTGTTCCGTAAAAAAACCATAAGCAACGTAATTTGTGTGTTACCGATACGTACGTATACTTAAAGATAGCCGTGTTACAGGCGCTGTTTGAGGAAAAAAAGCATTTGCAGTATGTATTTTTGTATGTTACCTTAACGTTTATGTTACCATGTTTATGTTACCTTATGGATTAAATTAAACGTTAAAAATCCAAGCGTGTAATATTTCTGTGTAAATATCTCATATTACAAGTGAAACGCATACGGCTTAAAATCCGGTGCGGCCTGTACAGGTACAAAATTGATTTTCTTTCTACAATTAGAGTATGTGGCTTTTAATCAGGTGCGCTCTGTAGTCCGGGATTTACGGTATATCAACAATGCAGCTTTAAATCAGAAGTGAATCCCAAAAAAATAATAAACCACAATCTGATTAGCGAGCCAGTTAGCCACTGCTATCTGTCTTTTATTTCGTTGTGTCAAAATTAAATATATTTAGGACATTTTTAATATTTTTAATAGGATATTTTTAGGATACCCAGCATTATTTTTGACTTGGTTTCTTCTCCAGAGTTTTAAATCTTTTACTTTTTTCTCTCACTAGACCTCATTTGTACATGAGAAAACAGATGCGCCATATTTTATTTATAGACCACAACAGGGTAAGTTGGTTGTACATCCATCCATTCCATTCGAGGAAAAGCTAAACAGACCTCATTTAGCATGAAGGAAGCACATTCACAACACACTGAATTCCTCTCAAGTCATTTGGAGTTATGCAAGTGCCTTCACTGTGCATGAGATAAGCTTTCAGAGACAGAAACAATCTTGTTTTTGTAAAGTAATATCTTTCAGCCAGAAAACATTGTAAGCATCTATCTACTGTAGTGTAACCCTTAACCCTACATCAGGCTGACATATTGAGAGCAGGCAGCTTTCTTGATGTTGTTATTGCTTCTAATTATGACATAGATATTCCATGCTTATGGTGTGTGGTGTGTCAGAGAATTAAAGGGATTAATGTGTAAGCAAATGCACTTCTGTGTAGCCCGAGTTAAGAAGGTGAAAACCTCTTGTATTTGTTGCAGTTTTTGCAGTTCAGCGCCTGGACATGTTCTGTTCTTATCAGCTGAGTCTCAGGACAATATGTCTAATAAGATGCATCATGATCTCGTCTTCTTTGGTCCGAGTCCAGTGAAAACACCCACAAACTCACCTTCTGTTGTCATGGAGATTAGATGATTCTAAAATGACACCATTTTTGCTTTTCAACTGGAGTTCAGAGTTTAAGGCTAATTCTGACACGTTCATGTGGCTGTTAACATTTTTTGGGTTTTTTTTACATTTTTCGTCAGATCAATTACAACACCAGTTTTTCTTTAACTCCATGGAAAAAGATCAAAAGCATTACTGTATTACTTTATAAGAAGTTACAGTTTTACCAAGTACACCACTGATGTTAGAATTCTAAATATGGACGAATCAGTTTGCTGACTTTTATTTCCATGTCTACTGAATTTATTCAACTTTATCTGGCTTTCAACATATGCCCCACCCACTGCATTCCTAATACACATTCCAGTTTGCAATGAGACGGTATGCCATGCACTCAGGCAAAATCCTTTTGATCTGCATTAGAGGCAAGTTTACAGTAACTTTGAGTAATCTGCAATATATGAACTATGTTTCTCTGCTTCCCATTAAACAAATAACATACAACGATTTAGTGTGCTGTCACCTTTAATGTTTTCTGGAAGAGCTATCAATGCAGGATGAGCTCATAAAGACTCAAGTGTTGAGCCGCTTAAGCAAATAATTTATGATACAGAGAGGAGAAAAGCCTGTATGCCAACTGGCAGTGTAGGTATAAATATACAGGGATTGAAAGATGAGCTGATGGGAAACAGCACTCAGGACTGAGTGAGGACGTCTGTTTCTCTATACGTTTCTGCCCACTATGTCTCTTTCTGTGTTGCTCAATAACAAAGCTGTTTTCTTATTTTATTTTCTCTCACAGTCTCAAGTCTGTCAGTCTAAAGTCTTACTTCAAGACTTATGTCATTTGAAACAACTCTAAATCAAGCCTCATGTGTATTAAACGACATTTACATTAAGTCTGAGTTCTGACTCCTTAAATGTCTCATAGCAGTCCACATCATTTCTGAAGACTCAAGTCCAAAGTCTTTTAAAAGTAGTCTTAAGTTATTTATAAGCAGTCTCTTAGCTGTTATTTCCCAATTTGACTGAATCACAGGAAATCTGTTCTAAATCCTAATGTTTTTAGAATTACTTGAGACCTATCACTAGTCCTTTTGTCCTTTTGGTGTTGGACAAAAAGGACAAAAGAGCCTTGTGTAGTGTCTTTGTGGGCATTTGGCTTCCAAATTTTATACTGACTGTCTCAGAGCATTTCAAAAGAGGCATTGCAGAATTATTGTTTCTGTGGTTATATTTTATTCCTCGAAACATGACTCCACCTATCCATCCACTCAGAGTTACCATGTAGTGGTGTTTATTCCATCAAATCTGAGCATTATCTCATTGTAGACAGGTTGCCAAATTTCTGAACCGGATGAAAGGGAATTGATAGCAGCTGCTGGAAAAGTTTGTCTTCCTGCGAAAACATTCCTGCTTGTATTGTTGTTTTATTAGCACAACATGAAAAAAAGAGAAATTGTGCAAATGCTCGACAAAGGTTACCCAACGTATCATTCAGAATCAGAATCACAGTAAAATGTTGTAGTTTTAGTTTAATGTATGTCTATGAAGAAAAATATTGCTGTACCCAGTGAGCTAAATCTCCTTTCAAGCTCCTTCCCCAGGCCTGGTTCCAGGGTGGGACCCTGGTATCCCTGTTCCCGGGTCCCTTGATATTTACTTAGTGGGTCATGTGGATAAGTCTTCTTTTGTTTTGTTTTTTTTTTCACAAATTTGCCTTGAGAGACCCTACAAGTGCCAAAAGCCCCTAGTAACACTTGGACACACCTCTACCACACTAAGGTGGCGATTTACAGAGGATACTGTTTTCTTTTTGTTAATGTTTTTAAAAAGCAAAATGAATGCAGACATTTTTTTTGGTTTGATATGTTTGTTTTGATTAAATTTGTGTGATAACAATAAAAAACATATACTGATTTGAGCACATGAGGGATGCTGGTCATTAACCAGTTATTGACAGAAACTTAGGCTTGGTTGAATTTACTGGTTTGACCTGTCTACCAGTGAAATGGATCTTAATTACCACTGGAAAAACTCATCAACACGCTTTTTATGCAAGTTTGCTGACACGCACCTTCCAATGTTCATGCGAGTATGTGTGTGAATTTGTGCTAAGAGCATGTGCTAGAGACACTACATGGACAAAAGCACAGCCACAGAATACTCGTGCAATGAAGCTCCTCGTTCATAGTTTTTGTGCTAGTGTTAAGGGCAGAAGAAGTTATTAAGTCAGCAGAGCATTAGCTATTTCTCATCCACTATGTCCCTCTGTTCTCAGCAACATCGCTCTACAACTTTACGTGGTCTGCCACTTGGTTCCTAAAAGCTTTCGCTTTGCATCAATACAACTTACAATTGATGATGGAATATCTAGGAGGGAAGAAACTTCACAAACTGACTTGTGTCTCGAGTGTGGCACCTTGCTAGTGCCACGGTCGAGTTCAGTGAGCTCTTTAGTACCAAACATTCTTTCACATTCTTTTGTAAAGGCAGACTGCATGGATAGGCGCTTGATGTTATACACTTGTTGCAATGGAATTTACAAAACACCTTAATTCAAAGATAAAGACGTGTGGCCCTTTTGTCCATATAGTGAACTTTTGGACATCCCTGCAAGTTTAAGTGTGTGCAAAGGTTCACTGAGCAGTGTCCAGGCATGACACAAAGCAGCACAAACTTCTGTCATGTGTCTTTCCTGTTGTTTTTTCCAGAAAGAAAGAATTGGGGGGAAAGGCAGGAGGGGTTTTGTTTTTGCTAATGGAGAGGAAAAATAAAGCAAAGCTTCCCCTCAGGGCGTAGCAGCTCTGTGATGTCATATGGTTGCTATGTTTGCTGTGTGTAATCAGGGTGAGATCCTGTCATGTTTTGTTCAAAGGCAGACAAACAGACACGGTTCATTATGTGCACTCGGGCTAATAACACACCCATGCTCACGTGACCCTACTGAAGAAAACAATCAGATGTGTCAAACTGGCTCTGCATACGACAATACCGTGTCTTTCTTTTACTTTAGAAGAATGTCTTTAAACTCTGTGGATTTTTCTGTCTTTGTTTCGTAAAGTAAGAATAGAAGTGGTTGTCTAGATTTAGATTAAAAGTTTGAAACTTATCTGGTTCACTGTCATCTCTTAAAGTAACTTGTGGAGTTCCCATTCCAATGATGCATGCAGATTTGTCTTTGAACGTAGAGATTACATTTTGAATTTAGGAAGACTTTGTGTCGCATCCACCACCAGATTGGCATGATTTTTGTGTTGGTTGTTTTATGCGCCCTAATTTCCTTGCTGGGTTGTTCACAGGTTGTGAATCAGCTGATTGCATGTGACTGATGTGTATTCTCCAAGTCACGCAGTTTTTTAAAGTTCATTCCCCTACTTTTTTTCTCTGCATTTCTTGTATTTCCAGAGTGTAGCATTTAATAAAGTGGATGCCTAACAGGTTTCTGATTTGTTGTTTCAGATCTCTGAAAACAGATGCAAATTAACTGAATATAATCCAAAGTTTCCCCGGTTGTTTATTTTGGCCTTTTGTGGAGCTGTGACTAACTGAGGTTAAGTTATTTGCAAATAAATAACCGAGGCCTTAAGGGATAAAAAGGCAAGATTTTCTGCCACTTTCATTCTACCATTCTAAGCACCAGTGAAGCTGGTAACACTGTGAGCAATGCAATTATAGTATAAAAATCTTTGTTTTGTTTACTATACAATCCTATGTCTGTTGAATTAATTTTAAAAACCGATAATTAAGGAAAAAAGGGAGAACAAATCTGATGTCTTCTTTTCTCTTTTTTGGTCCCCTTGGTCATTTCCTAAATCCACCCTTCACTTTTACATGTTTCTATAGCAAGGAGAACCTTGCTATAACCTTTGACTATTTGTTCCTCTCTCTTTTTCCAGTATGTGGCTGCGAGCTGGCCCAGGGAGGCTTCTTTGTGCGGCAGGGTGAATACATCTGTACTCTGGACTACCAGCGGCTGTATGGAACTCGCTGCTTCAGCTGCCAGGACTTCATCGAGGGGGAGGTTGTGTCCGCGCTGGGCAAGACCTACCACCCACGCTGCTTTGTTTGCACCTCATGCAAGTAAGAAATTAGCATATGGAGTAGAATCAAAATAACAGATTTCATTTTTTACTTTGGTATTTCCTAAAACTAGCAAGTGGGAGAAACATGGCTCTGAGAGCAGCTTATTCATTTAGCACATAAACTCACTGCCATCAATCTACTGTGACCATCTAAGCACCACTGAGCCATGTGTCAATAAATCAGGCCAGCTGCACTTAAAAAAGGAACTTTGCAGTTCTGCTGACTTTCATGACATTAACAGAAAACTGACAAGAGCAACCAAATTTTTTTGGTTTGCAACTGAGATGTGTTTTTGAAAGCATACAATAATGTCAAAAGGTGTTCTGCACATTCTGGTGCATCATCAGAGGCCTTGGCTTAACATAAGCAAAGTCATTTGACCAGTACAGTTTATATAAAAATGGTGCTTTAAAAACATTTAATCAAATACTTCTTAAGGATTTGTTGTTTTAAGCATTGGATGTAGGTAACAAGTGGATAATGAGTTAGCGCTGAAGTCAAATGCAGTGACAATCTAGGTTTTGCTAGGTTTAGTATAAGGATTTTGCACTTAGTTGTGGTGATTAAACCTTAGATTAAGACGCTTAAGATTGCATGAACTGCAGTGAGTGTCCTTCCAAGCATTTCAGTGTATGTGTATGTCCCTCTCCCCAAGTAGGGGACAAGTCAGTCTAGGGGAACAAAGATTGTTTTTAAGCAAAAACATGAGAATAGTGAAAATAGTAAAAACATGTGAATAGCAAGTGCAGATGTGGAGCTTGCTGAGGAAGAGATGGATGAACATATGTTTATACACAGACATGTTTTTTCTTAGTTTTCAAACCCAAAACAAATACAAATCGATAAAGAGTAAAGATGACCATCAGCCTTTAACGTGACGAATTATTAATGTACTCAGCACAATACTACACAGTATGCAATAAGAAGACTGTTTAACATATTTCTTTCTTCAGTGTTGCAGTTTTAAGTTATTTAATTGCTTCTTAGCTTTCAGTAGATTAAAGGTTCTACAATATCTTTTAATTTGAAGTGCTATTAACTTCTCCTTAGCGGCGATGACTGAATACAACTGGTAGTTTCTTTTTGCTAGCATATAAAGGATTGATTTGATAGTAATCGTTGGGTTGACCAATACGTAGCACAAGAGGAAAGTCCAAGTAACTTATTGAAGATCTAAGAAGTAGAACTGTAAGTTTACTTCCCAGTTGGGAAGGTCTCTTGGTGTCATTTCTAAACATCTGTAAATTCTGATCATTGGCTCAATTCATTTCAACTGGTTACAGTACACGTTATTTGTATATGTCAACACTTTGCCAAAAATCTGGAAGAAAACCCAAAACTGTTTCCTGAAATGAGAGGAAATTGGTTAGGGTGTTCTGGAACAACCCAAGGCTCAAGCCTGCCAAGAACTGGAAAGTGCTGGAACACCAGTGTCTCCCTAAAAAAATGAATAGTTCAGAGAAATCATTAAAAGCTCCAAATTGCCATGACATTCATGCACATGATGAATATATGACAAACATATTTAGGTCAGTCCCGCTGTTTTGAAAATGCTTACATTTGACATACTCTTAAGGTAAGAGGACTTTTTTCCCCATTATGTTTAGCCCTACAAAGCCACCGTACCCACAGGTCAAATACTTTTAAATCTTTTTTACTGCAGAAATATCGTGTTTCAGAATTCCACTCTCCCATTATTAAGAGAACTCAAAATCAAACGATCTTTACAGATGGAGACATCTCATAAGTATGTTTTGCACATTTCTCTTGGTGTCATTTACAAGCACATAAAGCTATAATAGACATACATGTATAAATATAGGACACACGTGTCACTGCACACCAAACAGTTGCACTCACCTTTTTCAATCTACATGCATGCGTCTCCTGTATAGTGTGTCTGTGTGAGAGTGTTGTTTTCCAAGCCCTGAAAGGTAATGGAAGCCTCTCGCAGGCAGGAATTTTAAGTGTGTGGTCAGTCAGTGCAGCCACTTTACCCATTCCCACAGCTAGTGTAAAGTGTCTTTTGAGCTGGGGGTGGGTTTTCTGTGTGTGTGTGTGTGTGTGTGTGTGTGTGTGTGTGTGTGTGTGTGTGTGTGTGTGTGTGTGTGTGTTCATCCTATCATACTTCGGTCATCCCGTTGCTGAACCTGAGATCAGAATGTTCCAGTGTGGTATTTGGAGTTCCCTTACAACAAATGGTGCCTTTGTGATAGTAAATCACACGGGCCTTTTGTGAGCAATATAAAAATGAGGCTAATAGGACAAGTGCTGCTTGACATGAGACATCATATTGTGATTTGTGTATTTTTTGTATGTATGTCACAGTGAAAAGGCTGTGTCAATCATCAATTATTTAGTAATCTAGCTGTTTTTCATTTTGCTGTCTGGATTTTCTTTGTCTGTCTGTATCTCTCCACATAAATTGTATCTGCACACACAAGCATATATTTTTTATGTTTACATACATAGAAAAACCCAATAATCATATGAGCAAGCACTTTGGTGACAGTGGGAAGGAAAAACTCCCTTTTAACAGGAAGAACCCTCCAGCAGAACCAGGCTCAGGGAGGGGCGGCCATCTGTTGTGACCGGTTGGGGAGAGAGAAGGAAGACAGGACAAAAGACATGCTGTGGAAGATGCATAATGCATAATGCATATAAAAGAGTCATGAGAATTATTATAACTATTAAATCCTTTAACTAAACAGGTAGTCTCACTGATAGACAGCTACATAAGAAAAAGACACATAATACATGATCACAAATTAAGAAGAACATGTGCAAGAGTAGCTGCAGACAGAGAAATACAACGGTTTAAAAGTTTCATGTGGGCAGCAAAGTGTTTAAATCCAGTTTTTCCAAGGTGAGTGTGAACAGGAGGTGCAGCTAATGTTAAAATAATGTCCTGCAGTCTGGTATTGTAAGCAGGCAGTCTTTGCATCTTGTAAATAAAAATCACAAAATGCTACTCTCCTTTTCAAACATATAATGATGAGTAAGTAAAGCATCGCTGGCGTGTATGAATGGCAGTTAAAATTACATATGAGTCAAAACCATTTACTAATAGTGTCACTAAAATAGTGTATTTTAGACAGTAACCTGCTAACAATAAAATGATAAAATGATATTTGTGTAATATTTTAACATAAACATGGTAATGTGATGACATTAATGCAGTAATAAACCAATAGTAATAAGGGAAAATGGGTTGATGGGTTTCAGATTTTAGGCTTCCATCAACCTAATACCAAGAATTAAACTGTAAGCAAGACTTCCAGATTTAAAAACTCACAATGTCAGGTTTGAAAACATAACTTTTTGTCTATTTATGCATGAGTCATCTTTAATTTCAGCCATTCACAGCCTGCCAGGATGTCTTCCTCCCTCAGTAGCTGGCTGTGTCAGTGTGACAGCAGCTCCTAATATCACATTTCAGAGCTGTAGGAAGCTGCACGTGGCAGCAAGTCAGAGCCCTGCTCTGCCAAGGAGTCATCATTCCTTATGCATTTGACTTGATGATGGCAGCTGTTTGTGAAGCAGACTGCACAAACAGCCAGCAGACATTAACGTTGTTTCATTGTCATTGCAGTAACTCTTTAGCTGTATAATGGCATTTGTCTTTGGCTTGTAAGTTAAGCCAGTGTTCGTGTTGCACCTCTTTCATTTCCTACTAGATATTACAAACAAGAAAACATAGAAATTTTAAGATTTGAACATGAGATGTCGAAAACGAAGATCTCCATCCAAAACCGATGCACTAACAGCCCACTGTTACAGGTTTTGGGCTTCTGGTGTCTTTCCAGCACATGCTTAAACATGAGTGTAGGGATTTATCCACATTCAGACACATCAGCATTAGTGGGATTCAAGGCTGTTGTTTAGGTGATAAGGCCTGGTACTCAGTCACTGTTCCAGTTTATCCCATAGGTGTTGGATAGTGCTCCTAAAAAGAACCCAAGTGCACTTCAGCTTGAGGTCATGAACAGATATCCCGACATTCTCCTTCAGGATGTTTTGGTAGACAGCAGAATTCAATTTAATTCTATTTATGCAGCACCAAATAACAACAACATGCACCTCATGGCGCTTTATAGTGCAAGGTAGTCCCTACAATAATACATACAGAAAAAAAGCCAAAAATCATATCAGCCCCTATGGACGAGCACTTTGGCGACAGTGGGAAGGAAAAACTCCCTTTTAACAGGAAGAAACCTCCGGCAGAACCAGGCTCAGGGAGGGGCGACTGGTTGGGGTGAGAGAAGCAAGACAGAACAAAAGACATGCTGTGGAAGAGAGCCAGAGATTAATAACAAGTATGATTAAATGCAGAGAGGTCTAAAATTCATGAACCATCACAAATTCAGGCCACCACACTACTAGCACCATATTTTACTGTTGGAATGATGTTCCTTTCCTGAAATGCTGTTACTTTTGCACGAGATGTAGTGGGACACACACTTTCCAAAAAGTTCAACTCGTCATTTTCGTATTTTCCCAAAAGTCTTGGGGATCATCGAGATGCTTTCTGGCAAAACTGCAATGAGCCTTTATGCTCCTTTTGCTCAGCGGTGGTTTTTGTCTTGGAACCATTTTGCCCAGTCTCTTTCCTATGGTGGAGTCATGAACACTGACCTTAACTGAGGAAAGTGAGGCCTGCAGTTCTTTGGATGTTGTTCTGGGGTCTTTCGTGTCCTTTTGGATGAGTCGTCACTGCGCTCTTGGGGTAATTTTAGTCAGCCGGTCACTCCTGGGAAGGTTCACCACTGTTCCATGTTTTCGCCATTTGTAGATAATGGCTCTCACTGTGGTTCGCTGGAGTCTCACAGCTTTAGAAATGGCTTTATAACCTTTTCCAGCCTGAGAGATCACAATTATTTTGTTTCTCATTTGTTCTTAAATTCCCTTGGATTGCTTCATGATGACTAGGATTTGAGGATCTCCACTTTGTCAGGCAGAACCTATTTAAGTGAATAGTGACAAAGAAAATACAGCAGGTTTTTAGAGACTTAAGTCTCAAGTCTCTAAATACATGCGTTAAAGACTGAAAAAAGTTTCAAATTGAAAATAAACCTGATGTAAATAACCAATAAAAATATCAAACAACAGCTGAGTAGCTTAATATATAAACAATTCTTTTAAAGATTTAGGTTTTACTTTTAATGGCTATTAAATCAGCTTTACATCAGTCTTCAGGGTATTGCATTTAGACATAATAGCAGAGAAAAGTAAATAAATACATTAAGTTATATCAGAACATGTAACAATAATTAGTTGAGCTTGTCAAACATATTTTGAGGAGTAGGCTTAGAGCTTGGGCTTATGACCTCAGCACCTTTCACCTTTTTGTGAAAGATATGATGACAGATCCTCCTAACAGGTGAAAGTCTACCGCCCAGTAGCACTCACCCCCATCATCACTAAGTGCTTAGAGCAGCTGGTCCTAGCACACTTCAAATCCTGTCTCCCCCCCACCCTGGACCCCCACCAATTCGCATACCGCCAGAACAGGAGCACAGAGGATGCAGTCTCCATCACACTGCACTCTGTCCTCTCACACCTGGACAACAACAACACCTACGCCAGAATGCTGTTTATAGACTTCAGTTCAGCATTCAATACAATCCACCCCTCACAACTCATCAGGAAACTGACAGACCTGGGCATCAGTTCCCTCATCTGCAAATGGTTACTGGACTTCCTGACCAACCGCCCCCAACATGTCCGGCTGGATAACCGCTGCTCATCTACAATCACAATGAACACCGGTGTACCACAAGGCTGTGTGATGAGCCCTTTCCTCTACTCCCTCTTCACCCACGACTGCAGACCTGCTGATGGTTCCAACACCATCATTAAGTTTGCAGATGACACCACGGTGATTGGCCTCATCAGTGACAACAATGAGACCGCCTACAGGGAGGAGGTGGATCGTCTGGCTGAGTGGTGCGACACAAACAACCTGCTGCTTAACACCGAGAAGACTAAGGAGCTCATCGTGGACTACAGGAGGAATGCTGACCCACATCCACCCATCCACATTAAGGGGACGGCTGTGGAGCGTGTGAGCAGCTTCAAGTTCCTGGGAGTCCACATCTCCGAGGATCTCATCTGGACGACCAACTGCTCCAAGCTGGTCAAGAAGCCTCACCAGCGCCTCTTCTTCTTGAGGACTCTGGGGAAGAACCACCTGTCCTCAGACATCCTGGTGAACTTCTATCGCTGCACCATCGAGAGCATCCTGACCAACTGTATAACAATGTGGTACGGGAACTGCTCTGCCTCGGACCAGAAGGCGTTGCAGAGGGTCGTGAAAACTGCCCAACGCATCGCCGGAGCACCACTTCCTGCCATAAAGGACATCTACAGGAAGCAGTGTCTGAAAAGGGCTGGGAAAATCATCAAAGACCCCAGTCACCCATCACATGGACTCTTCACCCTCCTGCCCTCTGGGAGGCGCTACAGGAGTCTCCGGACTAAGACCACCAGGTACCGGAACAGCTTCTTCCCCACAGCTGTCAGACTCCTGAACTCTGCCTCCTGACATCTGACCCACATTAAACTCATGGACTGAACATACACACACCCACAACCACCTACACACACACACAATGGACAACTGTACCCTCATACACACAATAATAACATGGACTGAACCACCACTCACAACCACTAGCACTTTATATAGCCTCTGTAGAAATTATCCACATATCTCACTTATTTTAACTGCACTACTGTATAGTTCTGTGTAAATAATCATTCTGTACATATGATAATTTTTAATCCTACAACTGTTCATAACTTGCTCACATTTCTGTATAACTGTATATCTCAGATTTCTGTATAGTTTTTCATATTTATATCCTGTTCATAGCCTGTACATAGCTTGTACTCACTACAGCCTGTACATACTTATAGTTATAGAATATTCATAACATACTTCATACCGTATACCATGGTATGTTATGGTATAACATACCATAATAGACCCATTTCTGTAATATACTTACATATCTATATTATTGCTAATATATATTGTAATATATCTATATCATGGCTAAAGCACTTCTGGATGGATGCAAACTGCATTTCGTTGCCCTGTACCTGTGACATGTGCAATGACAATAAAGTTGAATTCTATTCTATTCTATTCTATTCTATTCTATTCTATTCTAAAGTCATCAGGATAAAAATACTTTCAGGGGTTGGAGGATATTACTAATTGGTCTGTAGGGCCTTCTGATGAGCCTTTTATGCACCCTGATGGACCAAATTTTATTTCAGAGTAGAACAAACTGTACTGTACCTGTCAAACCCCTCTGATCATCTACTGTTTTTCTCTTTGTTTGTAGACAGCCATTTCCAGCCGGTGACCGAGTGACATTTAATGGGAAAGAGTGTATCTGCCAAAAGTGTACCCAGCCTCTTCCTGCCAACAGCCCTGCACCCATACAGGCTGTCCACAGTCAGTGCCCTTCTCCTCTGTTTGCCTGTTTGAAAGCATAACTCATGCCATAAGTAAACTTTGCATTGTTTGTTCCTTCACTTAAATTGGCACTTTCCTAAATTGTGTTTTCCTCATAGAAAACAAAATGTCCAATGTTTTTTTTTCTTTTCCACTCAGACAAATCAAACTCTAGTGTCATTTTCCATTAAATTTGACCTAGTCTTTGTTATTTTGTTCTCTGTACAGACTGCTGCGGCTGTGGAAAGGAATTTAAGAATGAACAGTCACTCGTGGCACTGGACAAGCACTGGCACCTGGGCTGCTTCAAGTGTAAAGTCTGCAACAAGGTGCTCAATGCCGAGTACATCAGCAAGTAAGTCTGGCTGGTTATCTGAATATACTTTGATTATCACAAGACTTCATTAATGCTGTTATTTAGATTTAGATTTATTATTGATGCTTGCACCTGTCTCTACCCTGCTTTCTTATCCTGTGTCATTCTTACAGGGACGGGATCCCCTATTGTGAAATGGACTACCACGCCATGTTTGGCATCCAGTGTGAGAGCTGTAAGAAGTATATTACAGGGAAAGTCCTTGAGGTACAGCACTGCTGGCTTCCATTAAGAACAAAACCTTTTTTAGCTGTTAGCATGTGGCATGTGGTTCAACTTACTTGTTGTCTACTTGTTGTCTACTTGTTGTCTACAGTTGCTCCACGGCGCTTTATTTTGCGTTTTATAATATGAAAGAGAGAAACCCTCAGCAATCCAACAAAAGAGGCTACAGAAAACATGTATGGGAAGAAGAATAATCGAATTACAGTAAATATAAATGCACAAAAGGAATAACTGTTAAAAACACTGAATAATCTGAATCGATAATCACACTTAAACCAAGAATGGTGGTTCAGTTTATTCAGTGTTTAGTTTTAAACAGTAGTTAAAACATCATTAGGTGCTATGTTTTGGACAGCTATAGGAAGTTAAACCTAAGACTTGCCCAGTCCTTCTCTCTACAACCATACAGCACTGATGTGCTGATAACCTTCCTTTTTTAAAAACAGATTGCTTGCAGTATTTTTTCCTATTTTGTTCAACTGCTTCTTATCTAATTCTCACTGACCCGACAATTAATTTAATAAATACGTTTGTTCCTTCCAAGAGTTGCATTTTTAGATTACACTGCTGACAGGGAGAGAGCATTATACTTCTCTGCAAGATGCTTCTAGTTAACAGTACAACTTAATCACAACCGTCATCTAAATGAGTGATATCAGTGTATGTATACCAGTGTGAACTGCAGGATATGATTCTGCAAGTCATTGTAGTGTTGTTTCTGTTAGGTAGTTTAAATGTTCTGTTATAGGGCACATAATTTAAGATAAAGTTCAGTATGAGACACTGAACCTGTACACAAGCTAAAGAATTATTAATAAAAAGTCATCATTAAATGGCTTACTTAGACTGGTTTTCAATTTAGATCAATTCATCCATCCATCTTCTTTTGCTTATCCAGTGCCGGGTCGCAGGGGCAGCATCCTAAGCAGAGAAGCCTCCCTCTTCCCTGCCAGTTCCTCCAGCTTGTCTGGGGGAACACCAAGGCGTTCCCAGGCCAGCCGAGAGATATTATCTCTCCAGTGTGAGGTCGAGGCAGTTCGAGCAGTGGCTCTACTCTGAGCCCCTCCCAAATGGCTGAACTCCTCATAGGGAGAGGCCAGTCACCCTTCGGAGGAAGCTCATTTACCTGCACAATTCAGTGCATTTCAGTTCACTTTTATTTATATAGCGTTAAACAACAGTTGCCTCACGGCGCTTTATTTTGTGTTTTATAATATAAAAGAGAGAAACCCCCAGCAATCCAATGACCCCCTATAAGCTTAAAACAGAGTGGGTAAGTATGTGATCGGAGACAGAGAAAGAGGCTACAGAAAAACACAGCGAGTTGTATTTTACATGTTTCTCATGCTCATATTTCCACTTAACTGATTCCAGGACTGACCTCATTTCCCCAAAGAGACCATTAAAAATTCATCATATTTGCAAATGCAAATACATTATAAATGTTTCTAACATTGTGGCGCACATAGACATATAGTACAACCTCTTACCATGGGGGTTTACAGTAACACCACATACCTTAAAACAGCCAAAGGTATTGTGTGTGTTAGTTTTCTTGTAATTGCTGGTGTTTACTGAGCATACTATAGTTGTTAAGGGTGCGTCTCTTTCCAGGAAACATATACTTAATATCCAGGTTGAACTGCACCTAGTCTAAAGTGAAGTGCTGCTTTTGTGGTTCCATAACAAGTTTCATAACTCCAGCAAAAGCAAACACCCATATCAGAATAAAATGTTTGCCAAAGTTTAGACTTCTGATTGTTGCATGAAAACTACAGGGAGTTGAATCTCCGGGGTGATATGATGTAACACAAGTTAATGAGATTGCAACAGCAGATGCAGATGGTGCGTGCGTTGATAAATGCTAAAGGAATGATTTCCATTCTGGAAGAAGGAACACAGCAATAACAAATAAAAGAAGAGTGGCAGAGAATCACGCAGCCATGGAGCTATAGCACAGATTGCACACTGTCACCTGCCTCTCACCTCAGTGTCCTCAAATGACTACTTTCTTTGACTAAAACCATTGGTTCATCTTCATCGGTGAGCGTGATGAAGCAGTGCATGTTTTAAAGTGTGTCATCAGATATGAGGGACAGAACAACAGAACAATGGCATTTTTGATCCTTATTTTAACACCTTTGCTAGAGTTAGCAGCATGAGGTGGAATTGCAAATGAAGTTATAAATGTCCATAGGATCTACCATAGAAAGACAACTTCAGCTAGCTAATAGTTAGCTGGGCTGTTACTGCCTTATCATAAGCATTCAGGGTTGACTGATGATGCTGTCTCATGTGTGAGATTCAGGGAGATTCCAGCTATTCTAGCTGTGCAAGGCTGCACTTTGAAATAGTAACTGAAAGACTGTACTTTCAAAATGCCGTGACATTTGGTTGAGATCAAAGAGCACACAGAGGTCATACTGCACTGACTCAGTAACTGCAGATGGCAGCAATGGAATTGAAGCTATGTTTATTGTTGCCCGGTGTTCCTTGTGCCATGGCATTTATCTCTCATCCAAGATGTTAGTCAGTCAGTCACTTTGTCAGTGAAACAGTGAGAGTAGACACTGTGATGTGTCATGCTTGGCTGAAATTGGGACATAGAGGACAATGCAAGAGCAACATGCAGTCTAAGTTGACCTTAGCAATAAATGCCAAGTAACTGAAAACACTGGGAATAGTAAAAAAAGACGAAGAAGAACCAAGAACCTAAAAGAAGTCTAGATGCCTTTGACTCAAGAACTTGAAACATATGTAACCAGGATGGCAGACATATTGTCTTGTATTCTGCATCTTTCACCAATGCAGGAATATGAAAGGACATGAAATGAAGAAGCATTTTGGATGAGCAGCCCAAGGTAGTTCAGCTCATTTGACTTAAGCACTTTACACTGCCATGACCTGGATGATTGAGAACCTACACAAACATTATTGAAAGGTTTAAACTTACGGAGCTGAGCCAAAATAATATGTAACACCCAAACTATACCTGTTGAGATTAAGTATTTCTGCTGTCAGCCAAGCATCTGTGCTACTGATCATTGCCTAATTTGCTTCATTGGCATTTTTATTTCTGTCACTGTTCATACTGACTATTAAGTTCAGTGTTAGTTTGAAACATGGTAGAAACATTAAATGTGTTACCTTCAACATCAGAGACAAGGCTTCAGTATTTTTTAACCAGTTGGTTTCAGTGTTCAAGATCACTTTGTGGTGCAGTTGAGATATGAATGTCACTTTTTAATAAGGTTCTGTATTTAAATGAATGAGTAGATAAAGTACTCAAACTGTATTCAACAGAAGTGCTGTATGAATCGTATTCTAAAGCACTTTGAGTGGTCTGTAAGACTGGGATGTCAGTCCATTTACTTTAAAGTTGAATATATTCTGAGGTAAACTTCTGATTTCAGTATCAGATGACGCAGCATTCGTGCCAGTACTTTTGTCTCTTACAGTATATATAACTGAGCTGTAAAATCATGAGCTGGATAAAGATCCCATTGCTGTTGTGTTCTAATAACCTGTGACACAACACAGAGCTTGATGTATGTCAACTGGATTGCACACCATAGACCATGTTTGTATTTCTGTGTGTTCATACTGCCACAAATTTATTCCAGTCTTCTAAATGAATCACATCCCTCACCTGACTGGTTCCTGGAATTGTGAGATGAGCGAATGGAGAGAGCAATAGAGGTAGGATAATTTTGAGAAAGCATATGGGCTGTAGGTAGTAAAGATATAAAAAGCAGCTCTCCCATTATCTAAAGCCATACTCTGCATGAGATTCAGCCACAAACTTCAACCTTGGCTGACCAGCTACAGCCCCATTCCTAAGTAAAAATCTAATTAGACTCTTTCAGTCTCAACTTCCCCCCAAACCGTTCCTGAGCCCCCTTCTTCTTTCTTGATATGCCAGTCCTGCAGGATACTGAATAGGATCATTCTCCTCCCTGTGCTGACAAAGGAAGGATTTGATAGCAGTTCTATCTTCTTTCCGCCTCTCTCATACTTTCCATGTTTGAATTTCAATCCTGTTCCGGCCTTTTATCTTCTTAGTTCTTGGAGTTCCTAGGTCAGCTTCCTCTTTTCTCTCAGTTTCAATTCAAATATGAACTTCTGGCATAGCATCAGCACTGTCTATCAGTTTTTAAACAGGTGGCCTTTTGTTTTTCTGTCAGTAACACCTAGACTTGGATTCTTCTTGGGTTTTTTTTAGTACATTTCTGTGCCTAGTTGCCTCCTCTTTCCATCTGCTGTCCATTTGGTTCAGCAAGCATTAAGCAGGGTGTTAGCCAAGAAATATGGTGATGACATCCTGTTTTCTGGTATCCTACCCTATTAGAATGACGCAGCAAAGTGGAGGAGCCTCAGAGGTATTGCACGTAATCAGACCGCTGTTACAGCGAGATGAAATCTCTTTGCATGGAGAGAAAAAGAATGACTCAATTCCAATAAACCTCCATCTTGACTTGTTTTGTTTATTACTGAGTCCATAAATCATACGTGTTTTAGGACAAGAAAAACTGCCAAGAATGAGACAATTCTGCTCACTTTCAGTAATGGTGGTTTTTGTTGCCATGAAAAGAGACAGAATAAGGATCTGGATTAAGAAAATCACCCAAAAGACTGTGAAACTTAAGAGAATAGGATGCTTTTTAAGGTTTGCTAGTTTGAATCCATGAAACAGCTTGAAAAATCTGTCAAGAAAAGAAAAACTCCCTCTGAGTTCCTGTTGAGGAAAACACTGACCAAATGTAATATTTGCTCTTAGGGATGGAAGTAGAAAGTGGACAACTTACCCAAACGATCCATGCACACAGTGTCAGTGTCAGTCAAATCAGCTTCCACAGCCAAAAATGAACCCAGACAGTCCCCAACACTTGACCAGGTCACAGCAGTTCACTATCGGTCACTAGCAGTTTCGCAAGTCAAGAAACAATCCACACTGTGCCTCAAAATCAATATCACAGACTCATTCATCCTCACTGTGACAACTCCCTCCCATCACACCACTTTGTGGATTCTGACAAGCTCTGGAGATAACATGTTGCCTCCATGCTAAACACACAGGAGCTCCATGCTTAACACACAGGCCATCATACACAGTGCTTCATGGTACTTATGGAGAAAACGTATTTGGGGAATTTGTATAAATACAGGATTAAGCCAAATGTCATGTATGTATTTTAAATCCTTTTTGTCAAAAGGATTTTATGTGTTACTCCTGCAGTGCTCTGTCTGAATGGCAATGTCTCCATCTTGTGGCTAAATGATAAAACTACCTAATTTTTGTAGTTTAACAGAAGTCGTTTCCCTTTGTCCCTGAATTAGCTTTAGCTCAGCAACACTCCTGAAACTCACTGTTCATTTTGCAACTTATTCATAATGAGGTAATTATGCATTTTCCAAGAGAGCTTATGTATATAAATATAGATGGTAACACAGAGGTTTTTCAATGAATGTGTTAGGCATAGGGACTAAATCACATCGTTCATTGAATGAAAAGAACATTTAAACTGCAGGCTTGAAAGCATACTGGTTGCCATCTGAAAGCAATGTATTGTTTCCTCTTCTGCTTTTTTAGAATGTCTCTTTTAAGACTGCATTGCTTAGGAGATATGATAAATAGTAACTACTGCAGTGTGCTAATGTGTTTTAATTTCTTGATCAACAGGCTGGCGAGAAGCATTACCACCCCACATGTGCACGCTGTGTCCGGTGTGAGCAGATGTTTGCAGAGGGAGAGGAAATGTACCTGCAAGGTAGAAGCAGCCTTCATATGTCTTATTATAGCTCCTACCTGTCAGGATAGGCAGTGTAGTTTTTCCTGCCTAACCACAGAGGATCCAGTGCTAAAACTCATGATCTATTATTAGACTAAAGCACATTACTTTCTATTCTTAGGCAGTAAGAGCTAATTTTCTAGTCGCGACATCACTTTTTGGTTCATCACGTTCTCTTTTCTCTTTTACTCTGTTTCATAAACCCAATGTGTGTTGGTGAATAAATAAGGCACATGTGTGCTTGAGTCACATTAGTTTAGTAACAGAGATTCTGTCAACTGCTGCTGTCATTAACACAAAGCAGACAGTAAATTAATTCAATTATTTCTGATTTAAAAAGCATAAAATATGTCGCTCCAATTTATAAAGTAATAAGTTATGACATAATGTATGATTTAAATCAATCAAATAGTTCATTAAACTAAACCAATTTTTAATATTTGACCCACTTTCAACAACATGAAAGTGCAAATGGTGCTGCCTGTCTCTCTGTGTCTTCAGGATCTTCTATCTGGCATCCTCCATGCAGACAAGCAGCCAAGCAGGAGGAGAAGAGTAAGGTGGGTGGTAAAGGCAGTCCTGACAGATATATATATATGTAAATAAATGACAGAAGAGATAAAGCTCTGATACTCCCTTGTCATGGATTCCTCAGAAGTTAAAAGGGAAGAGTTTGAAAAACCTCTGAATATAGCACAGTCAGTGGTTGAGTTTAGCTGTTTTGAATATAGAAAGTGGAATACCACAATGAGCCCAAAACACAGTTTCAAAAACTGAATTTTTCATAGTCCCAGGAAATTATGATGGAGCTCTCCAACCTTCTTGTGTGCATGAAATAGTGAGCAGGAGGAAGATTTGGGTCTGTGTTAGACAGTCACTGAGGTTTCTTTCGTGTTCTTAACATGAACTGCTGAACTGCAGTTTCAGGAGCTTTTTGCCCTTTTTTATCCCTACAAGCTACGCAGTTCACAGTTCAGTCTTTATTGCAAATTTTTGTTAAAAAGTTCTTTTTTTGTTTTTAAAGTTTGTTTTTTTCCCCCTAAATAGACCTAATACCTAAAGTAGAGGTGCCAACACATCCCAGTGTCCACAGCAATATCCACTGAAATAAAAAACAACAACAATAATAATTTAGAACATTTTTACAACTCATCTGGCATTTTTTCATTTAGCTTTCTAAACTTTAACATTTCATAATTTGTTTCATTGTAAATAAAAATGTTCATCAGTAAGAACATTCCTATGAATATATTCATGTCATTCCTTTTGTTGTTGCTGGTCCCTTTCAGTCATTAAAGTAGTACAACAATTTATACAGACTATAGAGTAATAACAGAGACAAAATATCACCAACAAAAATGCATAACAAGAATCACCATCAAAAGAAAATTGTGTGAAGCTGAAGGTAAATAAAGAAAAATGTAATTGAGTCAGTTTTTAAAAAAATAGGTTCTGGTTTGAGCATTGCATCAGCCATTGTCTGCCCTTCCTCCATCTCCCTTCCTCATTCCTCATCGTCACCCCTCTCCTTCCCAGAAGCAGGTCCGGATACAGCTCAATGATGGCCTCGAGCAGCAGGTCGGTGCTCCTGTACGTCCCTGCAACCAAAACCCCACTCAGCTCCCCTCCCCTCACAACCATCTGCTGCATGGGTTGTTTAGAACTGACAACTTAGTGCTGCATTGTCTTCATGCTGAGAAGCAGCCACAGCAACACAAAGTGTTAAAGTTACATTTGTTACTTACTCTGGTGCTATGCAGAGCTGACATATGTGACTAAAGATGCTGAGGATCTGTGTGCGCATGTACCCAGAATGGTCCCCTGAGCAGTTCATCCATAGAGGGCAACACTCACGCAGCTTGGCCAGACAGAGTGGATGCTTCTATCTTGTTTCAACGTGCTAAAAATGTGCTAAAAAAATCAAACACAACTGTTACGATTCTCCAAATATTTAATTTGCCGTATGATGGAAAGTTCACTCTCTCTCATTCAACTTAAACATCATCGGTACTGATCCCAGTACAGCTTCACTAATACAGGCACTGCGCCCTCTGTGTAAAGTAAGTATTTGCTGTTTGAATTTTTGAGGAATTAAAATGTGTGCTTTTATTGCTTGTGTTAAACAAAATACCCTTGTAATAACAGAAAAATGATTCAAGTTATGCAGAAGTGGAATTAAAAAGGGAGATGAGAAGATTTAGATTCACTAGAAAACTTACCTCAAACTGTCTTTTTATTGAAATTAAATTGATAGAACCTTTAGAAGTGATATTTAGCATATTTCTGAACCTTGGACTAGATTAACTGTTTACTCCTGCTTTGAGTTTTTATGCTACACTAGGCTAACAGGCTGAGTCTGAAGTGTGATCATAATATCAACGCTAACTGTTACAATTTACATCTTAACCAAGTTGATTGTCATGAAAACAGTGTTGGAGAATTAAAGTTTACCATTTGTCTGCCAAATATTCAGCATTGGGTTAACATTACTGTCATCCTTCTCCATGGTTTAGTTCTCTCTTGTTGCCATCATCTAGATGTTGTTTCTAACACATATTATCTTTTCAGTTATACTTTCAAATGTGTTTTTTAAGTTTGAGTTTTTGCAATATTTATATAAAGGCATTGGAACTGTTAAGGCATGAACAATAATGCAGCAATAAGGTAAACAACATGTACATCATGTCCAGGTCCCAGTCTTTGAATGCAGCATAAAACAAATGAAAAAATGTTCCCCAAAGGTAGTTTGAGGAGAAGTTTATTTCCATCTGTTTACAAATTTCAACCAACTTGAAGAGTGACAGTTAGTCAACTGTATAATGACACGACAGTGTCCTCTAGTGGTCATGGAAATTATGACAGGCACAAAGCAGGACTAACGTGATGTAGTTCCACAGATGTTATGGTTTCTCTTGGAGAGTAGTCTTATCATGGATCTGATTGGCTGTTGGATGGACTTAAAGCAGACTTGCTTGAGAAAAGTATAACAGGATTGACTAGTAATCCTTGTTTTCTGCTTGTCCATGTCCACAGCTGGGCATAACTCTAACCTTAATGGAGCACAGTTTTTGTAGAGAGGTGATCTGGATGGATAGGCGAGTTGACAAATAATTGGACTTTGACTTTAATTGTGTTTTTATTATTACAATCATGATGTTAAGGTTTGAAGCTGTACTTTTTAAAACATGACTGTGATACAACTGTGGTCTGGCTTCTTGACTTATTTCACTGTAAATGCAAAACTTTTGGGGTTTGAGTTTAAGAGGACACTTCTCTGGGAAGACGATTGTTTTTACTATTTTTTATCAATAATGATGAAAAAACTCGCAGCAGTCGAAGCAGCCATTCAGGATAAGACGTTTATAGGATTTTCTTTGTTGTTACATTACTACCCTAAAGAAACAAAAGGGCAGCTTTGAATAATAAAAAAATGTATATGATAAAACGCTGTATATAATATATCTTACTTGAGTTTGAATGGATGGCAGTAATTACATGAATGCCACCTCTCTTAGCCTGTCATAATTCAGTGTGTTTAAAACTGTTGTGTGTGTGTGTGTTCCAGGTGACCCGGACTTCATCAGAGAGCATCACCTCAGTCCCGGCATCCAGCGCCTCGGGCTCTCCCAGCAGAGTCATCTATGTAAGACTGCATCACTTCTATTCACCACCAGGGGAGCAACAGATGACTTTTGTACCTCTGCGCTCCTCCAAGTGTCAGTAGGATGCAAGTAAAAACAAAATCTGTCTCCTGTCTGCTGCCAGGCCAAGCTAGGAGAGGAGATGCTGGACTACAAGGACCTGGCAGCCCTTCCAAAGACCAAGGCCATCTATAACATAGATAGGCCTGACATGTTGTCTTATTCTCCCTATGTCAGCTACCCATCTGACGAGAGGCACTATGGAGAGGTAACACCGACTCCGTTTTCATACGCTGCTGTGATGAACTTTTTCCCTGGTAATTCTTATGGTTTGTCATGACTCCGTTATGAGAATAGAACAATACTTCTATAAAACAAATCTAAGTTTCAGTAAAATTGTAACTAAAGGGGTTTTAAATCACTCAGAAAGCAAGTAAACATAACTTTGGTACAGTAACAAGAGTAAATGGAATTCACTACATTCTTACCTGCTTAACTGTTAATGAGTGTCAGCCAGAGACTAGCCAAATATGGGCGATATGGAGCAAGTGTTTCTGTACGGATATTGTTTGTTAAGGTGAATTTGAATGTATGCAGCATATATCCAGACTTAAACTGAAAACCAGAGGAATGTGTCTTTTTTTGTCTAATGATTTAATACATCCAGTCATCCTTTTATCTCGAAAGAACTGATTTGTTCACAGGTTGCTTTCTGTCTCACACCAGTGAATGAATGCAATTTGAGCGAGAAACCTTCCTTGTATAGCTTCTTCCCTGTCTTATCGTTTTATTTTTCACCTTCCTCATCCTCCATAATCACAGTGAAGTCATTCATTAGTGCCACACTGACGCAATACTTTGCAGTTCAGCCACAGCTTCACAGTCCTGACCTTATAAGCTGAACTGTAAACTTCCTCATTCACTCATCAGCAATGTCCTTGCATTTGGACATCATTGCTCACTCCCACTCTCATTGCTGGTTGGTTAACTCATATATTCTCACATATGAGTTTTTCCTAATCATTGGCTCTTTCCCCATTTTCATTTGCAGTCTCCCCAGCTGCTTTCTCCTACTCCTACTGAGGTAATGTGATGCACTGTGTCTCAATGTGGATGTAAATCATACTTCATCAGTGCCTTTTCGTGTGCTTGTGTGTGAGTGTGTGAGTGTATGTGTTTGTGGACACAAACAAATTGTTTGCCATATTTAGGACATAAGAGTTTTCTAGGCTAGTTTTCTGATCAGTATAACAGCACAAGCAATAAAAATATATGTAATCTGATTGTTTTTAAAATAGAACATGCATGTTGTTTTCAAACTCTGAAAAACATCCAATCCATTTGCTCCATTTGTTGATACATATTTGAAATGAGTTCTGCTCTTAATCATAAAAATAAGCACACAGGTTTCTCCTCACTCCTGTTATCTTGACGTTGTATTATCTTCGCTCCTTGGTGTGACTTGAGCAACATAACTGAGCTGCCTCACTATTAATATTTTAGAAATCGAGTCTCCCCCACGTTTTTCTCTGATGTTGAAATTAAGGACTGAGTCCATAGAATGTACTAACTCTGTTTTTATCTTCTGTGTTTGTGTATTCAGGGTGATGGGGAAAAATCACCCCGTCAACGGAGGCCGTCGAGCCCCAGCTCTAACAGCTCCCTGGGGGGCTATGGGCGGTACACCCCGTCTCGTTCCCCTCAGAACTACAGCCGACCAGGTATTAGCAAAACCCCATGATCCATACATCACTGTGGCCTTTTGAAAAGCTGAAAGGTCTTACTCTCTAATTATGTCCAGGTTTAACCTGTATTAGATCCAACAGTTTATGGCTCAGTCACACTAGACTAATAATAGGACACAGGGTGCTCACTGAGTGCATTACTTTTTTATTTTTAATTTATACATGGTTGTTTTTGGTTGTATTACTATATAAAAGCAAAGTTGCAGAGTGTCACTGTTTTCACTCAGTTGACTGCAGAATTAAGTGAAGTCCCAATACAAAACTTGCATTTGCACCATTATTAAGTAAAGTACAAGTGCATCAAAACTGCAGGGATAGTCTTGACAGAACTTCAAAGAAAATCAAAGCCTCCAAGCTAGTTTAGTCAAAGATCTCAAGCTGTGCTGTATCATATACAACATGCTTTACTCTCGTCATAGACCAAATACACTCTCCCAACTTGGTGGTCTGTTTAAGCTAAACATCTTTCTGACATATTAATGCTGCTGCACAGCATCACTGCTTGCTATTTGAACCCCTCCACCACCCCAGCGTCCACCTGTATGCTCTTCATCAAGTCATTACATATGTTTAGCATATTTGCAGGTAGTGATAAGATAAGCCTAGGAACTGTTTTCTTCTGTGGTCTGTAATGAACATATGTATATATATATATATATATATATATATATATATATATATATGTATACTGTGTGGTATTCTGTATGCTGTTGGCCTCTTTTTAAAAGGACCAGCCATTTATTGCCATTACTTTGTGGTAATGTACTCTCCTTTGTACTCTCCTGTGATTTGCTTGGATACCTAGGACCGGAGATATACCTTGCCGGTAAACACAGCAGCCAAGCTTTACCCCCAGCCCTCATGGGTGGCATTAAGTACCCCTCCACCTGGGCCAGGAACACATCCTCCCCACCCATGTACTATTCTGGTGGGGCTGAAGGGATCAGTGGCGGTGGTAGTTGTGGCAAGTACTCACCTACACCAATAGGTGGTAGTGCAGGCTTGTCTTTACACCTAAATCCCACCACCCTGGCTATGCTGCAGCAGCACAACTATATCCCTTACTTTAGAGGTACCAGTGACTAAAGACTAAGACATGGTCCAATGCAGACAATGGACTACTTGCTGGAATCATTGCTGCTAAAATTTTAAAAAGAGAAAAATAATAAAAACCAAGAAAAATCTCTATATTTAATAAATATTTAGAAGAGGCTTTAAAGTGTCCCAAAAGCTGGTTTCCAAGATGCCTGAAAAGAAGCATGGAAACCTGGTGATTCAGCAGCAAACCAGTCCTGTCTGTATTCGACTAAGATCAAAGGTCTTACAGAATGGAGTGCTGTGACCAATGACCTGACTTCGCATGGGTTTACCAACAGTTTAACCGTGTGCTGGAAACTCTCACTGTGTATGTTTTAGACCTGGATTTACCATAGAATTATGAGCCATAATGGGAAACAGAGTGACTATACTGGTGTGAACTGCTGTAAACTTTGGGTCACTCGTGAAGCTTTATTTTCATTCTGTATTCTCACTGATTCTTGAACTAAAGCCATGAAACCACTGATGCGGTTTACAATGTCACACATCCCTGAAATCAACATCACAAACCAGTACCTTTCACATTTCCCTCGCATAATGTAACCCCTGCCTGGGGGCTTATTCAACAAGCTCGCTTTCCTTCATCCCCTGATCTCCCTCACCTCTCAGGGTTCAAACAGGACCCCCTACCTGACCCTAAACCTAGGACATCCCTGCATCTCAGTTTACCTCCTCCTAACGGTAAAGACAATAGCAGTTCTGTTTTCTGTGTTTCCTCTCCCTGTAGTGGAATGGATAGCAGGTTTTGTGATGTTGTGTTCTGGTATTGTGGTGTTGTCGGGTTTCATGGGATGCATCAAGATATATTTTTAGGATTGCTCCTTTTTTCTCATTCTGCTTGCCCTGTTCACTTGTGTCTGTGAATGTGGTTATTGTTATGCATGGTTTAACTCCTTGTAGACCTGTTTGTGACCCTGATACATCTGGTATTGACTTTTAGAGGATGGTTAAGGGCGATTTAGATTTTTGCGCTTGTCTGTACAGCCTAGCTTTGATCTTAGATCCACTCTGCTATTTTTCTTGAATGATCCCTTGTTCATTGTCATAATATAGACTTTATCACCGTGAATTTGATATGAATTTGAAGAGAATCAAGGTTTTCTAACTCGATGACTGATTAATGGTAAATTTCTAACACAGAATCATTGGAAAAGTCTGTTGTGTATGTCAAAGATCTAAATTGTGTCAGAGAGGATTAAGAGGATAAGTAGCAGCTAGGTGCTTGCTAATCAAATGTCGTACACTTGAATAGTTGGTCATTGGCAAGTGTGTCCAAAACTCAAAGCTCATGTTAAAGTTCGTGATAGTACAATAAGAAAACACTAAGCAAGTATGGCTTGTTTGGAAGCCCTGTTCTAAAAAAGCAGGCCAGCATGGCTTGGGTTTGCAAAGTTGCATTTGAACAAACCACAAGACTTCCGGAACAATATCGTTTGGACAGATGAGATCAAAGTGGAGACGTTTGCTCATAATGGACAGCATGCAACAGGAAAATGATCCCAATAGAATGGCTGAAAAAGAAAAGAACCAAGGTGTTGCAGTGGCCCAGTCAAAGTCCAGACCTCAAACTGATAGATATCTTAAGAGAGCTGTACATGAACAAATACCCGCAAACATCAATGAGCAGAAGAAATGTTGAAGAGAAGAGGAACAACATTTTTCTTAAAAATCTTATGCGAGATAGTGATAAAGTCGTAAAGAAAACAAGTACTTCAAGTTGTTGCTGCTAAAGGTAGCTCATGTGTGTGTTCAGTTTGTCACAGGACTGCATCAAGCCTTGTGAAAACTTTCTTTTTCATATGATTGCATCTGCAGATGTTGTCAGTTTTTCAGCAACGGACCCAATAAAATATTCCATGACATGGTTTAAAGAAAACACTTAATACCACCACTAATCAGTTGATTCAGCAATAAAACCATAAACACAAACTAGTGCACCACTAGTGAATGTGGAGTCTAGAGATATTCCCACTTTCAGGCAATCATACACGTGTATGAAACAATTTATCACCCACAATAGATAATAATATATTAATTGATATTAATATATCACTTAACTTACCATTTCAGTTTTGACCTGCTGTACCTGCTCCATCCAATAATATGAACATTAAAACTCATGTTAGCAGTGTTGTCTGCTTGTGCCTTGGGCTACATTTGGCTGCTGTTTTAAATTTAGTTTTATGAGCACATCCATATTGGTTTAATGGGTAAAAATGAACAAATGGATAATTAGATAAGCTGCTAATAATTTTTTTAGAACTATATAAATACCAGCTTGAGAAAACTCTTGTAAAATTTCATTATCAGTGTGACTTTTCCAGTCGTTTCAGCATTTAGCACTATCAGAGAGACTAGTTTACTGATGACTAAAGGGCATGCAAGGTCACAAATGCCCACGTCTTCAAAAGGCTGCGCAAGGACTATTAAGCTCAAATATTTGTTTAGTAGTTTTCATTTTTAATGCAATTTGAAGAGTACTTGTAGAGTGATTTAAGAGGTGGAGACACATTTTGCACAGAAAATCACGAGCACTTGGGCCAGGGTTTGGGGTGAAGAGGCTGAGATGGGAACTCTTTTATGGGGAAGATGAAAGAGAGGAGTAACACAGAAATGAAACAGACCAAGCAGACTGATCTGTAAATTGGGATCTGGTTTCCAGTTGCAGTGGCATGCAGCGTAGTGTTGCCTTGGAACTGCTGTTTGTTTTTATGTAACAGACTTGTGTTTTAATGATGTTTTATTGTAGTATTAAGACTTGCTGTCAGCTGCACTCAAGTTATCCAGATGTTTTGCTCTGCAGATTACCCCCTAAGGGGCAAAAAGTGTTTTGAAATGAAGTGACACTCATAATGAATATTTAGGAAAGAACCTTGTAAGGATGAAAAATGCATGTTTTCATTTTAATCCCCAGATTCCTTGTTAATGATCCCAAAGCCATCTTTTATATCTTGTTTTGTGTTATTGGTTTTTGATAAATGAATGACTTTGACATTGTGTAATCTGTTGAGATAAACTGTAATGCATCTCCTCCCAAACTCTCTTAGCCTCTTGTCTTAGCTCCAGATGTTTGTATGGATGATCTGCCCTACATTTAGACCCGCACTAACAGTACTATTGTGTGTATGTGTGTGTTTCTGTATGTGAAGGGGATCACTTAGACTTGCGTGACAGTGATCTCATCCACTTG